>NW_013570941.1:0-22081 GCF_000499745.2 Eimeria mitis | reverse complement strand
GATCGCTGTTTTCTCGTTTTCTACTGTTTCAGTTGGCGGCACCAGCAGCGCAGCAAACATATCACTGCCCCCCCTCATCGTCTCTTCTCCCCCCAGCTCGCCCGGCGGCACCTCCATCTCTACAGGGCTGACGGTATCTAGGACGCGCAGCGCAGCGTCTGTTGCAGTGTCTTTCTTTCCCCAGGTTTTTGCTGATGTCCTCGCTGCTGCTGCTGCTGCTGCTGCTGCAGCAGCAGCAGAAGGAGAAGAAGAGGAAGAGGTAGAAACTGCAGAAGTAGAAGCAGATGCGGTGTCNGCAGCAGCAGCAGAAGGAGAAGAAGAGGAAGAGGTAGAAACTGCAGAAGTAGAAGCAGATGCGGTGTCGTTGGTGTCACTGACAAGCATAACGCGAGAGAAAACTGCTGCGTCGCTGCCCGAGTCTATCAGCCCCAGACAGCCCCACTGCTGCCCCTGCATCCACCCGATGCCTCTGCAGCGCTGCAGGGACAGCCAGAGGGGTATCTCTTTTATATCAGGGGGCGAGGCCCCCCCCTCCTTTCCTGTTGCCGCTGGAGCCCCCATCGTAGCCCTCAACACCAAACCCTAAACCCTAAACCCTAAACCCTAAACCCTGAAGTCACTGACGCCCCTCATCCCCTTAACCACCCACAGCTGTGTGAAATCCGCTGCAAAGCCCCAGAAGTAACCACACGCCGGCATCACCTCTGGGTCGGCATCCACGCCGTCTGTTGCTGCGTTTCGTTCTACTTTTGTATTGCGTTATACTGCGTTGGGCTGTGTTGCGATGAGGGTGTGATTGGCTGCATCCCGTGAGTAATAGGGTAAGATATTCTGATATATTTTGCGTTGGCTTCGATTAAGTTTATAGAAGGACTGTATAAAGGGTCGATCGAGGGCCGGGGCGGTGGTGAGCCACCGGTGGCGGTGGGTGATACCGCGAAATTAGATGAGATGAATTGGCCCGGCTAGAAAGAGATTCGGCTTGTTTTTGATTTTATTTTCTTATATAATAAAGTATTTATAATATATTCTTATATTATTATTTAGGATTATATTAAGTATACGAGTCCAGCAAGCCCCCACAAGTGCATGCGAAGAAAGCTACGATGAAATCATATGGGCTGGAGCTCTCCATAGTCAACAAATATTCATATAGAATGCATATTATATCCTAAATATACTACAAATATATATATTACGTTTTATTGGAGCTCTATCCCCAATATATACTGGAACTGTTGCGCAGACTAGGCCTTAAGGAGCATTCAGATACTGAAAGGCAACATATATCCTGATGAAGACGCTAGCTGTGCTGAAGAATTTATCAACTGACAGACGGTGAACTGAGCAATACAAACAAAATGCTACCACATCCGTGTCTATACACCCCGTGACGCTCGTTACGCTATAAAACCTCTCGCTAGCTATCAGCACCCCCCCCAGCTAGTCAGTCACCCCGCAACGCAGGAAGAGAATACATACTAACGTCCCTCGTATATACAAAGAAAACACTCATACCCACCTCGTTGTATCATCGCATCAGACACCTGACTTCTGAGGCGGTTGAAGCAGCAACAGCCAGGCAGCTTCGTCCCCTTCCTACACAACCCAGTGCTACCCGTTAAGCCTTTCGGTGGCTTGAGTGTATCATATAAGCGTTTTTGTACAGCTCAGTCATTCATGGTATGCCAATTATATACGTATAAAGCATATATAGAGATATGTGTCTATACATGTATCTATGTTCATGTGCTAATGCAAGTGTGTATACGTATAGTATATATACACCTATAAGCATATCTCCACCAAGTTCACTGTGCAGCTGCGCAATCTATTGTTTTGGGTTGAAATGACTTTAATTCGTTCGATAGAACAAAACTCAAAGAAGAGATGCATGCGATTCGATTGCGTTAAGGTGTATATGAAGGCGCATGCGATGGAAACAAACAGAAAACTGTTGTGTTGTATGCTGCACCCCCCTATCACCAGACAGCAGACTGACTATAGACGTGCTGTGTCATTCTATCTGGAGCTGCACAGCACTGCAGCAGCGGCTGCTGCAGCGGCTGCTGCAGCGGCTGCTGCAGCGGCTGCTGCAGCGGCTGCTGCAGCTGCCTCTCTGCATCCCCAGCAGCAACAGCAACACAGCAGACGCCCACAACTGGGCATTCCCTGTTGTGAAACAAAGATGAACCCACATACCGCTGCTGCCACGCTTTTTCCTCCCTCGGGTGTACAGACAGACACACAAACTGCAGAACAAAGAAAGCGTTAAGCAGAAACAGCCAACGCAACACCGCATGCAGCCAAGTAGAAGAAGTCAGAAGTAGTCGACCGCTGCCATCCATCCCCCATTTAATTTCCACCGTTTCACCAGAGAGACCAATGGTCCACACGCCCTGCTGCTACTGCTGCTGCTGTTGCTGCTGAGGTCCAGTGGTCAGGGTTGTCAGTGATGAAGAGTTGCATGCGTTGTTTTAACAAACACGTTGACTCTGCTGCAGCAGTAGCTGCTTGTAAAGCTGCAGCTTCTTCACTCTAAGAACCAAAGAAGGCGGTTGTTTCGCTGTCGCTGCCGGTTGAGCTTCAGCAGCTGCTGCCTCTCAACAAAGGCATCTCCTGTCTGCCCCCACCACAGCCGCTCCAGCTCTGCTGTTGCTGCTGCTGCTGCAGAGCCAGCTGTTCCTACTCCCACTGCACCTGCATGCCCGTCTTCGTCTCCTACAGAGTCATCTTCTTGCACGCAAAATACAGAAGCAGCAGAAGCAAGGGCTACAGATACACCAGGCATCGGCTCGGATGCAGCAGATAGTGCAGCAGCAGCAGCAGCAGAGAAAGCCTCCGACTGTGTTTCGCTGCCGCATACACGAGATATTGTAGGGGCTCTTGCTGCTGCTGCTGCACTTGCTGCTGCGGCCTCCTGGCTGTGCAGCACAGACCCCACACCCCAGAACTTGCACTTGGCTCCAACACGCAGGGCGTGCTGCAGCCACAGGTCAGCTGCTCTCAGAGCTTCATCTGACTCAGCTGTCAGGTCTGCTGCATGCGTTGCATGCGCAGACATGTATAAGGAAACGTCTTCACGCGCCTCCCGCAACCTAAAATAAAACACAAACAAATACACCAAATCCATACACCGAAAGAATCTCACACACTATACACTACACAAACAACGGTGTTCGAGTCATATATGTAATCTATATATATATATATATATATATACATATATATATATATATATATATATATATATATATATATATATATATATATATATATATATATATAGTACATCGGTGGAGATGGGTGTGGGTATGGGGGTGACCAGGAACAGCATTCATTGCAACAGCCGTCGAGTATACGATGAAAAGCAGCAGCAGGAACAGCAGCAATATCAGCAGCAGCAGCAGCAGCAGCAATAGCGAGAGGAGAAGCAACAGCAGCAGCCGCTGGGTTAGCAGCAAGACTCACTGAGCGTGGAGACAGGCCACTGCTTCGACGTAGCTTTCTCTCTCTTGCTGCAGTCCCTCAGCTAGTCTGATGAGTTGCTGCTGCTGCTCAACACTCTTCTGCAGCAGTTCCGGCCGCGGATACGTCCCCGATGCGATGCATGCATGCAGCTGATGCAGCCAGTTGTAGGGCCCCTCTGCGCTGCTGCAGGTGCTGCTCGCTGGGTTGCCGTTGGAGTCAGCGAGCTGCTGTGGGGCGCCGCCGCTGCTGTTGCTGCTGCTGTTGCTCCACTGCTGCGCGGGATCCTGCTGCCCTGCTGCCTCCGCCTCAGGTTGCTCTGCAGCTGTTGCTGCAGCAAGCTGATGCTGCATGCGTTCCTGTCGTCGCTCGTCTTCCGACTGCTGCAGCGCCTGCGTCAGCTGCTGCTGCCGGCACTCCAAGTCCTGCAGAGACCCAGCACACGCACCCAGCAGCAAACACTCTGCGCTATGACGTGGAGTGCTGCAGCACTGGTGCCCCGACAGAGATAAGCAGGGCTACACCGTAGTGCTGTGATAGAAGATATTGCATGTAAGGAGACACAAAGGTCTATATCACCATCAACTTCTTTTGTCTCTCTTACCTTGAGTTCCTCTTTGGCTGCGCCGAAGGCTGCTTTGTACAAGTCGCGCTCCGCCAGCAGCTGCTGCAGCAGCTGCTGCAGTTCACCACTGCCTGCTGCTGCATCTACAGAGGAAAGGGCATTGATGAGCCCCCTCAGCTCGCCTCCAATAGATGTGCTGCTGCAGCAGCTGCTGCCGCTGCTCCCACGTTGCAGCTGCTGAGCCGCAACACTGGAGACTGCATCAGATGACACGGGGGCCGGAGGGGCCCCACACGCGTCGCTGCCGTCGCCCTTGTTGCCTTGGGGGCGCTTCAGAGTAGCAACATGAAGCGCAAGGCCACTCGGGTGCTGCACATGCAGCAGCTGCTGCTGCTGTTGTTGCTGCTCACTGTGCGGAGCTGCAGTGTCTGCGGAGCCCGAAGCAGTAGGCCGTTCGGGACGTGCCTCTGTACAGTGTACAGGGGACTGAACGTCTCGCTCGAGTTTCTGCTGCTGCTGTTGCTGGTGATGATGAGGCTGCTGATCATGCTGTTGCTGGCTGCTGGATGGAAGAGACCCTTCTGAGCCTGAAACGCAAGTCGAAGCGGCGGCGTCTGGCGTAGAGTCCCACGGGGCAGCAACAGCAAGCACGGGCTGAGACTTCCCCGCTGCAGCAGCAGCAGCCCCTACATCTTCCACTGCAGATGAAGCTGCTGGTAACACAGCAGCAGAAGAGGCAGCAGTAGGCCCTGAGGGGAGTGGCCTTTCATCAGACGGGTCGTTCATGGTGTCCTGCAGCAGCAGCGCAGCGGCCTGACGGCGCAGCAGCAGCGGCTTGAGGGAATGCGTCCGCAGTGGCGTAGAGCAGCAGCAGAAGATAAGCCTTTGGCCCCGGAAGGTACTTCAGCGCATTCATGAAGCGACTGAATGAGGAGAGTTCACCTGCAATGTGGATGAACACGGAACATGTGGTCGTCGCCTGCAACCAGGGCAGCCGTGCGGCAATGGGGGGGGAAGCGAAATTGGCCTCTGCTTGAATAGAGGTGTAGAAAAAAGAAAACACAAAAAATCAAAGAACGATAAAGAATAACAACTCACGAGCGAATCTGCAAACCGCAGCAGGGCTCCTGTGCATGTGACGCAGGTTGACCCATGGGTCTCGTCATAAAAAACGCTTGTTTTCCCTCTTCGAGCTTCTTCGATGTAAATCTCATAATTATAAGAAAGGAGGGTCTGAAGAAGAATTCCTTTTGCAACAAGTTGAAGCCCCATGCCTCAGGTTTCAGCAGTAGAGGAAACCTGCACCGCAGACAGGCGCCGTCGACTAAGGCCCCAGGCCGTAGGTAGCCACCGCGAATATTCAGGAAATGCCAAGCAATACAACAAATATAAAAATCTGGATGACAGCTTATTTCCTTTTCTTTACTATTAAGCAAAGGCGCACGAGGGAGTCGCTTTGACGCCCTCTACTGCATTGAACAGGCCAACTCTGTAGTGAGCTTAGCCCAGCTCGGCTCCTACAGCTGATTCCCTGAGTGACTAAGACATATAAATCCCTGTCTCTACACAGTATGCCAAAGATACATAGATTAAAAAGCACCAAGACTTATTCTCAGGCTTGTAAGTTCCTCTGAAAGAAAGATCTCCCCCTTTCCGGTGTACGGATGACCTAGGTGCCGTCTGTTTTATTACCTTGAGCCCAACCACAGGGACACCCAGGTATACTCCGTATGCTGGAATTTATATATGATATAGTTTCATCAGTCGATATGATTTTATCTGAACGGTAACTGTTTTTGGTTGCACTATGTGAACTCGATCTGTTCTTCCGGCTCAACACTGCTGCGCAATACAGACAGTGGACAGACAGTACCTGCAGCCAGTTCGATGGACTTCTGCACAGATACTTTGCTCCTAATATACCGGTAGTTCAGTGCCTTACCTTTTTAAAATAACTCTCCCCCCATATCAGGGATCCGTCTCGCGTTCCATGCTAGCCAGAGGCTGATGCGCTTCGCTGCAAAGCCCTTCGCCCTGTCTCATTTAGATAACTCTGCGCCGTCACCTCCCACAATCGAATGTAGGCAAGAGCGGGTTCTGTGGCCTTTTTTTGTCTGAACTGTCAGAGAAGAAAGCAAACCGGATATACCTCCTGGTTGCCTCAAGCCCTGGGGGTCAGTTTCCCTCCTATTCTTAGCTGTTGTAGGTGTTTTACTCTCACTTTCTACAGTGGCAATCCGCGCACAAACAAATCAATCATCCTTGCGGTGCAAAGCAACTCACGTTTTGAAATTCGAATTGGTGTCCGTCTCGGGGCGATTCAGGGGAGATGCTGCCTATCCCTGGTCGACTAGGAAAAGCCCCAATGCCGTCTAAAAGTGGATTGAGTTAATTATATTTATGTACACCATATGCATGCGCCTTTATACAAAGTCACTCGCAACTCCTCGAGGTTGAGCAACTCCAACTTAGCCCTACCGTCCCCTAGACTTTAGTATGTTTGTACTTCTCGAGATATCAACCAATTTGAAACCTTTCCTAAAAGGCAGAGGCGTCAGTTATCCTAAGTGAAGCCACCTCCACTCCGTTTGCATCGATCATAATCACCTTGTAAAGAGGATCCCCTTATAGCTAAATAAAATAGCTTCAAAACTTAGTCACCCAAAAATTGCGGGATTTGAACGCCGCATTTCAGACTGAAAAAACTGAAACTAGATAACCTCAAGGAATGAAATTTCGTCATTTGCGGCGGATGAGGCAGTTTATGGGCATTCTTTAATTCACGCAGTTGCAAGCAAGAGCGGCAACTATCAACGGTGCTGTTAAAGAGAAAAGAAAACGCATCCTTATTGTATTGAAGGCGTTAAACTGTTGCAAGAAATACTGAGTATAATTAGGCGCAAAAATAAGTTGACTTACTGCACTAAACTACGTCCTCATGGCGCATTTGCCACAGTTAATGTTGATGGATGCCGGAGGCGGTGACGCAGCTGCTTCGTGACCATCTCCCTAGTTCATCTATAGTTATCGAGGGTACAATGAGTAACTTACGCAGGGGAAATGTACAAAAGATGCCCGCGTGTTACCTTATATAACACGGAGATACGGATGTATGCGCACTGTCCCATTCGTGGGTTTCTTGCCAAGTAAAACTACTACAAATGGTGCTGCACGAAACCTAACCGCAGCATTCAGCTGCAGCTAGCTGTAGCTAGCCCTAGGAGAAGTGCTTGGGGTGATGATTCGACAGCAAGCATCGTCTCCGTCACATTGCAGGAGCATTGTGTTTTGCCTTTTGGTTTATATTCTGCGCGCGATACAACGCGTGTGCTGCTGACGTGCCCAAATCACATTGTTGCAGTAAAGCTAGTCTTTCTCCCCTGTAGGCGTGCCTCTAGAGTCTAGTATTACTTACTCTGTTCGCTTCAGCAAAGTTCGCATCAGCCTGTACACCCTTCGTGGGTGGCATATTACCGTGTTGCTGTTATACGTGGATTGCACTTTGAAGCAAACAAGCGCATCGAGCAGCTTAGCTATACAGCTGTGCATGTTCTCTCCTTCTCTGTATCTATATATATATATATATATATATATATATATATATATATATATATATATATATATATATATATATATCGAGGACGTGGGCAGGGGCTGGCTTCTTTATATCAATCCGAGCCCCACTACTGAAATATGCGTGGCTTTCTTACTGCACTGCGAATGCTTGCAAGTCAGCACCAGAGAGAAATCTGCCAGTGGATTTCTTCCCCGCCAACGCAGGAGACTAATATCCAGCTCCTGAGCATTCGTTTCCAAGGCCTTTCCCTCGCGATAGTATCCTGTCGCAGCATATCCGCTATAACGTTGTCCCCTTCTGCCTGTGAAGCAGAAGTGGGTATGTTTAGGTCTAGCAACACTCTGAACCACAGACCCTAAACATTAAACTCCTTAAAAAAATGATTCAGTTTCGCGTACGGTTTTGGTACACTGCACTACAGCGGCCATGCTGGCGAAGACTATTCGCTCTTCTTGCCAATAAAACGGCTGCAGGGCTCTGCTGGCAGACTGCAGCATCTCTGGCATGAGATGTACAGAATCCATCGCACCCAGGGAGGTGGCCCCTTCTTACGACCCAGCGTATCCCTTTCTTTTGGATGAAGACGTTAACGCTGCACCTCCTGCTTGCTGCTGACGGGCGTTAGTGGTAGCCGTGCACGCGCTGCTGCCAGCTTTGGCCTTGACTGAACCAGTGGCTGCAGGAGAACCGGCCTGTGGTTGCATCGTGCGCACACCCACACACCACAAAACACAGCTACATCCCACCCCGCCACCGCGACAATACTCTGCCATGTCATCTCAGTCTTCAATAGGCTTTGAATTTGTCAATAGACGCCTCACAGGCTTGGCAGACTTGGAAGTGGCCTTGCGTCGACGACGGCAGCAGAAGATGCACAAGCCGAGTAAACTCAGAAGAACCACCAGCAACGCCACAACAATAGCAATTCCTACGCACCCCGAAATCACAGATGGCGTAACCGTCGCTTGCTCGCGTCACACAAACGAGTAAACCTAAGCCTAAGCCGTGTCCAATTGAAGAAGAGAAGGGGATGAGACACGAGAATGCGACGCTTTGCATTTCGATATGATGTATCATCAAATGACAGACAAGAAGGAGGGTTTTTAGTCTAGAAGTTGAGCATAGACAAAGTAGGTTGTCTAAGAGAACGTGAATATACCCTCCGCGGGGCGTGGTGGAGGCACGTCGTACCCGTTACCGGAAACTGGTTTTTTGAAGGCGTCGTCTCCTTCTCTACAACCAGTGGCGCTGCGCATCAAACCATTCGTATGCTGCCCTGCAGACCATTTGTTGCTGAAAGATGTTGCTGAGGCGAATGCCGAAGCTACGTTGCACAAACCGAATTTGTAGCATCTATACTGCAGGGAAGGCGAAGGCCATTCGATTCCTTTTCCATGCTCTCACCCTTGGGAATGTCGTACGAATGATCATGCCGACGGACAACCACGCGATAAGCAGGGGGTGTCGACGTCGAAGTGCTGGTAGTAGAGCTTGAAGCGGGTAGCTGCTGGGGCTTCCCTGCATAAATTCCGCACAAAGAGAATGTGCTCGCCTTCAAACAGTCTTCTGCAGTGACGAATCTCGGAAAACTTTCAATGCAAAACCTAGCACATTTAGCAAAGTATAAGTTGTTTGACAGCTTTTTAGCTAGGACCGCTTCCATGTTAAAATTTAACGCTGTCCATCCCATCATAGAGAGCGTTTTCCGCGCACCTCCTGAAACTCTTATATGTTGAATATATTTAACTCTTAACTGCACTGCAGATGTTGAGTGTATTTAGCTTTCATATGCACTGCACACCGCATCTCTACAGTTGCTAGAAGATCATTAATAACCTGTTTCGGGGTTTCGAATGGGCCAAAAGTCCTTAGCAAGCTCCGGAAGCTTTTCGTTCAATTTTCCTTCCTCAAACGCCAAAAGAAAACTCTTCAACTGCTCAATATGTTCTTTTCTATCAGGAGTTGCAGGCCTGCAGGAAGTCAACGGTTCCGTTTATACGTGAGCAGTTAGCTTAAGCTGTGCCTTTGAATACTTCGAATATGCCGAAAATTCCCAAGTGATAATCTCTGGGGCAACCGAAGGAGCAGCTGACTGCACTGGTCCACCCTGCAACTGTCACCATACGTCATTCGGATTATTGTCCCGTCAGACGTCGTGTAGTACTTGGCCACCTGAAGAGCTCTAGGGTCTTTCATCTTCATTGCTGAGGCAACTGCATCGCGGACATTCAGTAGCCGTCGTTCAAATTGACTTACACTCTGCAAAAGCAAACACCGGAGGACGAGCCAGAACGCCAGCTATAGGGAACGAATGGGCTCAACTTCAAAGGGAATGCAGGAATTTGTGGCAGAGCTGGTTATTCTGAGTGCATAGAGGAATATGCCACGGCACTTTGGCCTCAGTATAGATGCATAGCGGTTAAGGATCAAGTTACACTATGCTCACACTTCTCAGCTCCTCCAACCACTTAAAGTTGCGAAGCTTTATCCACAATTCCGCTTCTTGCTCCCATTCTGCATCGACCCCTGCAATTAACAGAGCACAAACGCGTAGGCCAAGCTTTCCAATATACACCGAACAGTGGTTTGAGCCAGCAATAAACGCAGTGGAATCGTGCGTAAAACAAATAGATGAAGTATGACATGTGATATGGTGAGAGAAGAGTATTTAAATCCAGCCTTCACAGCGTCAACAAACCTGGGCGTTGCCATACTGTGGGAAGGATTTGGAAAGAGACGTCGTTGAGCACCCCTGGTAAGCCGGTGACGATGGGTTCCAGGTGCACCTGCACCGCAAGGAAGACGAGAAAGAGCTTAAAATATTCATTGGTTGTTCTGAGTCGCATCTAGGCAAGATTTGGCTTCCGAACACGTGAGACAGCATTGCTTTCTTTGTCACGCGCGCAGACCTTTCTGCTTCCGAAACGCCATTCTCCAAATGCATCTTTGGAGTGTTCGAACATTTCTCGCATTTGACCCAAGATGTCATGAGACAGAATGCCGCGAATCCTGAGAACGTTGGTACAGGAAACTGCACCGGCGGAAATGCCATTTCTTTCTCCGCTAGCGTTCCATAAGCAGAGGAGCATTTGGGCAAAGCCTGACGCTAAGATGGCATATCGGTTTACTGCTTCTTGAAGTGTTGAGGGCGCAGTGTGCTGCTAGGTAGCTACTTGCCAGGAAACAAATAATAGTAATGATAGTCATGATGTATGCCCATCCATGCTTCGGTTGAACTCACGTGAATGTCCAAATAGTGCATCTTGTTGGTTCGCGGTCGTCGGGTCTCAACTGCAGAGGCACGACTCTGTGTGGCTCAACCGAAAATGCCGTTGCCACACGCTCGATGGCTTCCTGGAGGAAAATCTGCGCTTCATAGTAATGCTGGTGATGATAAATCACCACAGCATAGCACAGCAGACAGTACTCGCCGTGTTCCTCCCGTACGAGAACGTTAGCTTTGCCAGCGTAAACCCTAAGTGCTATGGAGACACGCCCGCAGCGGCCCACTACATATCCCTGAATGATGCCCTACTATTGCAAAGTCCGCGAGAGACACGTTGAGCAGTTTAACTCCTGGCGCTCCAGCAGCACCTTGCAGCCACCTCCTTGTTATGCCAGAAGACAGTCGGCCAACGCCGAGGCGAGCCCTGTAGTATTTACCGGCGTGCTGCATTGCTGCAAAGAAAGTTAGGCCGCGTTAACTGAGCAAATTTATGTTTTTTGTGTTCCAATTGATTTCTCATCTGCTCGCAAGAGATGCAACACGCGTCAGAGGTCCTCTGAGTTGAATTTGCCCAGCATTCGACGCTGAGGGACGGACCCTGATGTCATTGAAACCCCAGTCTTGAGAAAGCCACCCAAACTTAGTTGGCTTATTAATTATAGTTCTTTGCCGTATTAACTCGTGGCTGCGTCTAACCCCCCATTCGGCGGGGTCGTGTTGCATTGCACGGTTCCGAAGAAGGCAAGTACTCCTACCGCGAAGGCTCGAGCAACAGACTACGATGAATCTGAACCCCCCTCCTTCTGCTCGCACTTGTGGCTTTCTGCAATATATGGATGGTAATGGGCCTCTGATTGGCCCGTGTTTCCCGCAGGAGTCGTTCCTAATAATAGGTTTCGCCGAGACGCTCCCGAGACGTGACCTCTGCTGCCATTCGGCCTGCCCTGCCTTCAAATTGATTGAAACACACAGTCTAAAAACTGATATGAAGTGCAAACAGTAGCAGACACCCTTGTCAAACAGTATGAGATCACCGCATCCATACGCATATGCCGAATGGAAAGCGTCAGGCGCAGCATGCGGCCTATGACGGCCGCCACTAAAACGTTTCTATGAGTCAACCGCGAACTAAGAATGGCTTAATAACGAGAGTGATGCTCGAAATCAAATTATGCAAGGTGTTTTACAGTTTCCTTCTCAATACACTTAGCTTCAAGTTCAGACAGTGGCAAGTGTTCATGGTGAACGTGGCGTAACTCTACACGCTGCAGCGGTCAAGACCACCGCAACGGTTGTTGTGATTAGGCGATGAGCAACTCTGCTCTATCCCGTTCTAAGAAAGCAAAGTAAATCTACAAAGCCAACACAATATCGAACAAACAGAAAAAATAAGTGGCGTTGTCTCCACCGCAGCCGCCCCTGTCTAGGCTGAGCTTGGCACTGTCCGGATCCCGTTCAACGGCAGCGTGTAAACACGAATGGCTGAATATTCTCACGATTCATGTACAGTTGATTTTCCTAGAGTATATGACAAATTGAACAGCAATTAACCTATATTGTCTCCGGTTGCATGCCAACGTCGATTGCTGCTGGCCAGCCAGCGCAATATGCAGCCGTGAGCCGTGCCCATTGCCCAAGGGGATGCGCGTTTGCTTAGCTGTTAAAGAAGCCTCAAAATCGGGTGTTAAAAGTGAAAACACATTTTGCATTTCACTGCAGTTTCCTCTTCCACTTTCTCCTGCAGCGGCTGCATGCCAATGCCCACTCTCAACCGCTGAGCTCGACTCAGGCGGCCCGTGAGACGCTAACGATGACGCTGCACCTTGTCCGCCAGATTCTCCGGGTTTATCTTCTCTCATTGTAGATGAAAGTACTTTTCATTGAACCAAACAGCATTCTTCCTAGGCTTTTAGGAGCCAACATCAGTCCCGAGCAGTAGCCTCACGGCGGGCGCTAACGAAGCAACACGCCGATAGCTCGATACACCCAATAGACCAGCGGGCTGAACCTGCCCACATGCCGCAGCTCCTAGATAACAAAACACTGTGAGCTGCGTCTGGAGGTCATACTCCCTTTAACAAGACAAGGTGGCGTGGAGCTGCAGGCCAGTGCCGTCTGCACGTAGGAACTGCAACGATGGACTCTAGTGTACCTGCTGCGGGTTCTCAGCAACCCGGGGGCTCCCTGCAACCACCTCTGCCTGGAACGGATGTAGGGGGTTCAGGTGGGCCTACGGAGCAACAGTGGGCCAGCTGCGGCCCCAGCAGTGGTCTGGTGCCCCGGCGGGCGCCCGAGCAGATCGTTGTGGGGGAGATACGACAGAATTTGGATGACCTGAAGTCCTCTATTCTCAGTTACTACAGCCGTTTGTACGCACAGCCAGGAAAATCTATCGAAGAAAGGCTCGACGCGCTGGCAGCACCGCCCTTCTCCAACACAGTGAGAACAGGGCGGTTACCGCCTGCGGACTTCACTCCCAGCCGTTCAAAGAAGCAACAACCATTCACTGCATTTCCGCCCCCCAACACATGCTTTGACTTCCTTGAAGAAGAAGGAAAAGGTCGGTCATGCACTACAGGATGCAAGTAGTACACACACGCAGTTCCTGTGAAGGGATTCATGCCTATAGGACATTGTACATTTTTCTCGAAGGCGTTTGGCGTTGTTTAGAGCTTGTTGGTCTCCTGTACAGTAGTGAAGTGCCGCTGTTGCTGACTCCTGTTGCATCAGGTCCTGGTAAAGCTACAACGGAGACGGATCCTTCTGCAGCACAGAAGACGTTTTACGGGATTTCGCAGCTACCCGGCCAGAAGGCAGGCCCAGATATGATGGGCTATGACAATTTGCTGGGGCGCAGCTTAGACGAGGCGCGTGGAGGCCAGATAAACGAATTATTACAAGATCTGCGGTCGAAGTGCACTGCTGCATCCACAAGGCTGAATACGATATCTGACCAGCTCGAGAGGGAGTGTGGAAATCCTGACCTTCGCGAATGGGAATACACGACTTACCCACAGGTTCGTCTGTCTGTTAGAGTCATTATTTTCACTGCAGATTCCGAGTCTTACTGCCTGGCCGTGCTGCACAGCTTCGTGTTTTCTGACTCTCCCTGTTCACTACGGGCCGCGGTTTTGATCGGGAAAGGCATTCAGCTACTGCCTCCACATGTAGGTGGTGCTTGTTGCAGGTTCGCCGTCACCCGTATCTTGGGCGGGACCCGGAGTTGAGGCGGCATCTGTTGACCATCTATCGCGAACTTTGCCACCAGTCGCAAACAAACCAGTTGCGAATCAGTGCAATCAGGAGCAAGCTTAAAGTGTTGAACATCAACACCCAGTCCGACATGATCAAGTTGAAGTCGGACCCACGAATTGCATTTTGATGTATACATAAATAAATATATATATATATATATATATATATATATATATATATATATATATATATATATATATATATNTATATATATATATATATATATATGCTTGTAGGGTGTGGAAATCGGCAGAAGAGCAGTGGCACCAGCGGCGCTTAGCTTAGCTGGCTCCGCGCTGACCGAACTCCAACTCATGGCGCGTATGTTCATGCTACTTCAGTTCGTGCATGAGCTACATGCATGCAGCGCATGCTCAGTCAGCAGCTTCACACTATGCCATTTTATGCGCATAGTGCTCCTAGTGCAGGATCACACGGGCGCATCAGGAATCAGCGGAAGTTGCGGTCGTTCCTTCCCCAAGGCAATGCACCTTCGAATATCTTCTATTGATCCACCGACACCAATTTTTCAGACTATATAAATTCCGTTTGTCATGCGGTTATGCGATTTTGGGCTTTCATATTCTTGCCACTGCTGGCGTTCCAACTGTCTACCGAACTGCAGGATGTGGTGGACTACTAACTAGGGGATGCTTAAACCAGGATTGACAGTAGTGCCACTGCCTTGCAACGCGTCTGCTTGTGTATAAGCTTAATAATGTTGCAGCATTTTTGCTGGCTTGTTTTGACAAGGAAAGGTTGCCCTGCAGTGTTCCACTGTTAGACGGACTTCCCCAGCCTCAACTGGCTAGGGCCTACAGTTTACTTACTACCGGAGCAGGCGTTTTGAAACAACTAGACAAAACATTGCATACATTTTGGCTGGCGTGGATTTCAGGCAGGCGCCATGCGTGTAACTGCCCTGTAGAAAGAAATGGTGAACACCATTTCTTGTGGCCATACGATAGTTCAGAAGGAATCCAGGTCAAACGACGCGAACTCAAATTCGACGTGGATTAGGTAGCGAATCTTGATTTGACGCTGTGAATGTTCGAACGCACAGACACATACGGCCAAAAGGATTGTAATATTTTTTATATTACTGTAACGGATAATTCACACGCAACCATCAACAAGCAGAAGCATCGAATACATATATATGCACTATATATATATATATATATATATATATATATATATATATATATATATATATATATATATATATANTATATATATATATATATATATACAACGCGTTGTTTAGCTCAGAACTCGCAACAAGAGAAAGGCGAAGGTGGGCGATGCTACTGCAGCTCACTGGGTCGTAAACAACGTATTCGTTGTACATTAGGGCTGCTTCAGGATTCCCAGGCGTGTTGGCCTTGAGCTGTACAATCCACATGCACAATCTTTTCTCAATCAAAATGCACCCCAAATCCTAGACCCTAACCCCCCAATCCGCTAAGCCCTAAGCCATACATCAAAAACCGTCTATTTGCACCCCTAAGGCAGATTAGTTCATGCTCAGATTTGTTAAACGCCTCTTTTCAAGCTTCAGTTCTAGCTCTCCCCGAAAACAAATTCATCAGTGCAGCCTAGCCTACGGCTAAAGCAGTGCCGACAGAGATGTGGATGGGAGATTAATTTGAAACCCGTTTTGTGCAGTTTGTGATAATTGCCGCCTACCTCATCTACGGCCTTTGAGTTGTTCCAGCTCTTTCCTCCACAGACGCGCACCGGCTTTCCGTCAATGACTGAAGGAATCTCAAAGTCAGAGTCAGGATTCGGGCACATGCGGCCCACACCGTGCACACTGTCTTGCCCTGCAACAAACGCAAACGCCGACGGATATTCGAGCAAGATTCGCGCCTAGTCTGCAATGCAGAGAATACACGCGGCACCATGAAAAGATGCGTCTTGTCCAGCAACAACGGCTTGCTTACCATCACTTCTGCACTTGGCAGCCGCTTCGTAGTCTGCCCCAAGGAGCGGACGTTGCTTCCCCAGTGCCGCCTCACAGAGGACTAGGAGGCCATGAGGTTGAGCAGACGAGGCAAAACAGTACTGGGACGACTTGCTGACCTGCATCGCAGCAGTGTGTGGGGTCGCAGCATTGCACCTCACCCAATACTGCACAGACGGAGCCAACCAACCGGTTGTATGCCGCCGGCAATGATGTGCCTTCCAGCGTGAGCTTTTCGGCAATAGTGTCCGACCACTTGCGTACCGCTTAAACGGTGTGAAACAACCGCGCCAGCGGCTGCTTTTCTCTTTTAGTGTATTATGCGATCCTAAAAGTTATTCCAAGTAAAACTGGAAGTTTATTACTTTTCGCAGTCGGTGTTCTATTATTGCTGCTCTTAAGGGATATCCGTTCACTTACTCGTATAGTCAGCTACTTAAGAGTTACAGGTTGGCGGCCAACTCCTAAACTCACCATATCAGCAAAGTAGATCCCCTTGTCAAACATGTATCCAGAAGATGGCGCCTCTGGCGGAGCAACTTGCAGACCTTTCGCGAGAATACTTGGCCAGTTTGTCTGAGCAGGACATGCCTCAGTCTCCACAGGGATTACTTAGCTGGTGAAGCTAAACAGCCCGAAAGACCCCAAACAAGGAATACCAGGAATGGCCTGACTACGTAGCCAAGAATCTGAATCTTTTCCAAAAAAACCTCAGAGCAAAGTTGCTCTTTCGCCAATCATATAATTTACTTTGCAGGCTTTTGCAGTGTTGGTGCAAGGCCCACAAAGAATACTGGGAAGGCAAGCGGCGTACCAGACGGGAACCGTGCCACAAGAGCATGCGGTTGTCCACCTCTTTGTTAAAACGTTCTGTTTCCCCTTGGCGATCGCATTTGAAGATGCTTTGGATCTTGAGCGTCCACGTGTTGTGGGTTGGTGCGTGCGTATCCTTCACAAGTCGCTCTATCAGTTTTCGCTCTTCGTGGCCCTCAGGCAGCGGCTGAATAAAGCCATCAGCACAGGTCGTCGTGCGTGTAGATGAACACAAGAAACGCGCTTGCAGCAGCTGACACGGGGTGAGAGCTCGCATCCTGAACAAAGTCGTCTCTGCGATGTAACTACAACGTATCGCTGCCAAACCCTAAGGAAGCGTAGATATGAACAGTCTCCTGCAGTTGGGCAACTCAAAGGCAATCCAGTACCTCCAGCTTGCAGCGCAGCTGCTCGTATTGGGCATCCAGCGGATGCTTGTCTCTGGCGTTCAGTAAAGCATCCGTCAACAAAGATTGCGCAATCGATATCTGCAAGAAGGAAAGACAGAGGTAGGATGGAAAGCTAGGGAGGATAAATTATCACGTGGTTGGCACCATCGAGTGAAGCAATCGAACATTTTTTATTTATTCTTTGATTGACATTTATATATATATATATATATATATATATATATATATATATATATATATATATATATATATATATATATAGTGCAAAGTGCCTCTGTCGCACCTCTAACAACTGTTCCATCATTTCGATCTTCGTCCTCAGCTTCGCCAGTGAATCGAGGACTGGAGGCTTTTCGGCGTGCGTAAACTGCAGGACAACCACAAACACCAACAAGGATGCTTGGCACATAAGGCATTGAAGCTTGGCCCCATCGCGCTTCCCTGCAGGTATCTGGATAGCTACAAGTAAGGACGCAGGACCACATAGAAGGCCCAGATAGACCTGCCCTCAATCGGCGAATCATGCGCTTACGATGTGAGGTATTTTGATGTAAAACCGGTTCGTTGCATCGGCTAGCCGGGTCCTGTTCGCACAAGGAGAAGGCAGTTTAATTTCTGACTGAATTCACGTCATGTTCAGCTTCTAATTGTATAGAACTGCAGCGTTGTACACAGGACAACGAAAGGCTGCATGTGAGCTCACTGATGTTTAAGAGTGTTAATATGCTCTGCATCCTCGCGAAGGAGATTTTGGATTTCCTGAAAAGGCGCAACCATCAGGTACACAGCAACGACCTGTCTTCATCCCCGGGTACAAAGTGGCATTCGCAAAGTCTCTTGAGGAGCGAGCTAGTAGTTGTTTATGGGCGTGGCAATACCTGAAGCACTGCATAGCCTTCCTGCAGCTGCCGTTTGGAAATGGAATCGATCGGGAGTTTTTGAAGGTTGAGGTGCTGCTCAGTGAGCAACTTCTCCGCAAGTTTGCCTGCGGAGCAACCGGGTCCACCCAATGACCTCCAAACAACTCAGTGTATTGCCACCAGCGAAAACCTGTCCTACGCTGAGTAGGCTAAGGCAGATGTGCCCACATATCAGGCACAAACGACATACGGTCAAAAATGAGTTCCACGACGGTCTTCACCGCTGGAGGCAGAGTGCACTCAGCCACGGTGCTGCTGGCGCTGCATCAGAAACGCAACAATGATATATAAGCATATGAGCAGACATGTGTGGATACCGGGAGACAAAACAGTGAGCAACAGTGGCAAAAGCCGATGCAGTAGCATCTAATTACCTGGCAGCTTCAAGCTTAGCACGCTTTAGCTTCGGCTCTTGCTCTGCCCCATCATCCATATCATAGCCGGCGAGTTCCACAAAGCCATACCTGCGCAGGCATTGTAAAAGCGCGGATGCCACAACATAGGATCATGCCTATGCTCAGCTCCTGATATAAACACAGTCCAGCAACTGCCACGCTTGTTGCTGCTCGTACACTACCTGCCAGTTCGTATGAGGAAACTCCTCCACATAAAGTGTACGATGCATGGGTAGAAAAGCCCACCTGCCAGGCTGCTGAACGAAGTTGAAACGGTCACTCCACTGGGTGCCTGTCAGCCCCATGAACTTCGACTCAAATGCATCTGTACACACAACACAGAAATAAAACAAATCCGTAACTTCCCCTTAACGTTAACACCAAGTGACAGAGGACGACCATACTTCTGCAAGACAACGCTGGGGACAAAGACGCTGAGCGAGACGTCAACTTACCAACTGCGGCGTCCACGTCCTGGCCAAACGACTGCTGCCTGAAGCCCACAGTATGTGACAAACGGGAAAGATAGTAAGCAAGCTGAACCAAGTTTATATCCTTGGTTCTATGCTATGCTAAATGTCACGGATGCCGGACCTTGCCGCAAGTCATGCAAGTACTGCTGGCGAACACCAAAAGAACGCTTAGTGGTTGAACGTGATGCACAGTTTGGGTCTTACTTGTAATCGTTAGTTAATTTGTCATCAGCACCAAGCCGCCCCCACTTCGTGAAGAAGTGATATGTCTTGTTAGTTTGCACGATCTGCATGGAGTAGTACTTGTTGATGCCTGAGCACATCAAAACGCAAAGGCAACAACAACTGCTCCTCTACCGGGCACTAGACAAATGTATTATCAAGCAGTCAGACGACCAGCTACCTGCCTGACAGGCGCTTACCTGTGCTGATGTCAGTAAATTGCGTGCAGCAATTAAAGGCATTTCCATAACTGTCCACGTAGATTTTGCCTCCCTTGTTACTGAATAAGGGATCCACCTACAGCACCAATGCACAAGCAAACAAAACTCCCACGTAATTCGTATATAAAGCACTCACGGCAGCGCACA
This sequence comes from Eimeria mitis, assembly GCF_000499745.2. Taxonomy (NCBI): domain Eukaryota; phylum Apicomplexa; class Conoidasida; order Eucoccidiorida; family Eimeriidae; genus Eimeria; species Eimeria mitis. Next base: position 2,423 of record NW_013570941.1, on the reverse strand, counting down.
AACAAGCAACAGACGACAGTTGCAGGCACTTTATGTCTGACCCCCCCCACTTTGTCTATCTCCCCTTTAAAGGGCACATTTTGGTTGCAAACAAAATGCACTCTGTAGGGGAGGTAAACAGACTGCCTACAATTTGCCAGCAGTTGGCGATGCCCTAGCCCGTTAACCTTGTTCCATGGCACGAGGGACACGCGAGCCGTACCTGCAGAAGTGGAGAGTTCTTTGCGATGGGCGGTCGCTTTGTTCGCGAGTTGTCCTTTGCGCGAAACTCGCGAAGTTGCTTAAGAGCCTCTGCTGCGCTTGGTAACTCCAGTGTGATTTTTCCCTCCACGAGGTAATACTGTGCGTACTTCCTTTTGCGTAAAAGCAATCCCTGATGCAGAACACTCAAGACAGACCCTTCCTTCTCGCACAGCCGGCGCGGATTCAACTTATCTCCCCAAAGCTAACAAAGAGTAGAACCGCTCTAAAACGACTTGGAGAACCGACAGCTGCGCTCACCATGGGGCGAGGGTCTGGGCCGTCATCTGGACCCTTCCATTTGCGACACTCTGCCAACTTCAGTTTTGGTTCAACATTCTTTCGCCGGATTAAAGCCTTCACGAATGAGCTCTGAGCGCAAAAAGTCACTTAAAACTCGTCAATAGGAGCGATGCATAGCAGCCAAGACTCATGAAATAGATAAAAAGGAACCTGTACAGAAGATTCTCTTTTCTTAGTCGTACAGTACGATACTCTCATGTATCCTGTTCGCAAACGAGAGCGAATTTACTCAGTGGAAGCATCGTCACCTTAGGAGAATATCACCTCCAATCCGGTCGCGACATCACAAGCGTTCCGGTTAGGAAGATGAAGTACTGTGTGCGATTTTCCATTCCAAGTGACTCACGTGCACAATGGGGACTCCCGCATTCTTTGCATCACGGTATTTCTTCGTGAATTCGTGACTGTCGCCGTCCCCAACCAACAAGAAAGTGGTGCGGCCTTCTGGTTGCTCGCTGGAAGTGGACAGCGCAGGACAGCACGACACACTAGGACTACCACAATCGCAACAGTAGCCAGCGAAGTTGAAGCAGCAATACTTCCAGAACGCAGGTTTGCAGCAGCACTTAGCATTAAGTGACATCCTGCACCTGCTACCCCCGAGAAGTTCATAACTGAGGTTCAGCCTCCACAGCGAACAGCAGCTACTGGCGAGAGCTGAAAGCTGAGTAGCATCTAAAATGGCAGTTAGGTGCTGTCTCACGTGTATTCGCCGGCATGTTTCTCGATCAAGATTTGCAGTTCCGCTCTGAAGCCACAATCAAGCCGGACAGGCACAGTCCACGCAGAACAAAGCGATATGCAGTCTACAAACAGCAATGCCAAGAAGGCGCTGGAATTCAGTTTCGGAAGCCGTCAATCTCATAAAGCAAAGTGCTGGACTCGGAAGAACCAACAAGTCCTACAGCCACAGGGGCATAGCTGCTCCTCAGGAAGTAGGCAGGCCACAGTTGCAGCGCTGCAGCATTCTCACTTTGGGGGATCAGTAGCGCCTACTGATGTAAAGCTAAGCCCCACAAGCTCCTTGCCAGGAGGGATGACTTCAGGTTCGTCCGAGGCTTTCTCGATTTTGGGACTGCACGTAGAACAAGCCAACACTCATGTGATCCTAAACACTAAACCCTAATCAGTGAACCATAAACCCTTTTATTCCACACGCATGGCCAGTCGTGTGGTGTGACACAACTCTCCAGGGTTAGATAAGAGTGCTGTTTTCTAACGCGACAGCACTACATTCGCTGAAAACCATTCGAGAGAACTTCTTGTTAAAATCAGCAGTGACGGATGGAGCCTTACGCCTTCGGAGAGGGCGCGCCTGCAGCAGCACCAACCCTCACACGAACATAAAAATAGAATGCAATAAAATAAAAAATAAAAGTATACACTAACAATAATACTATATGCACCACCACCTGAGCAAGCTCTTCGCAGCAGTTTCCAGACTGTGAGATGCCTCTGGGTAGTGTTTTGACGGACTTAGTGGATTGCCAAGCTCCATACAGCCCTCCACACCTTCAGGGCACTTCCACTTCTTGAACACTGGAATTCTCTTTGCCTCATCCTGTTCACCCGGCAACAAATACGGGCATGCACACAAGAACTGCAAGTGCATTCACAGTTGCTCTTCTTCAATGCGTACGACTGTTGCAGGTGATACGCATTGTCTGGGGGCAGCGTTGCTGAGCCTTCGGAATGTTAACAACAGACACACCGGCAGCAGGAATAGCTCCTTTCGCTTGAGGTCTTCTAAAGTAACACCAGTAGCAGAGTTGTCGTAGACTTCATCGGGCCTCAAGATATCCGACACAATGAACGAGAAGACGCACTTTGTAGTGGCTGATACGTAGCCCTTGCAGCGGATTTCGCCTCCGTACTGCACC
>NW_013570940.1:68351-68948 GCF_000499745.2 Eimeria mitis | reverse complement strand
ATATATATATATATATATATGTATATATATATATATATATGTACATATATATATATATATATATATATATATATATTTATATATATGAGATAAAGAGAAGAAAGACTCATCATTTACAATGCATGGATGGAGAAAGAAAACAGAACAAAATAGATAAATTACATTCTGTTAGTTTGTGTATTTTTTTTTCATCTGCTGCTGCATGCATGCATGCATGCACGCATGCATGCATGCATGCATGCATGCATGCATGCATGCATGCATGCATGCATGCATGCATGCAGCTGTCAATCCTCACCTGCATGGCGTATGCAAGCCCCCTGAGACAGTCGAGTACAGGCAAAGAGAAATCACATTCTGAGTATGTTGCATCTCTGTAGGGTTTAAGGTCACCGCGTAGAGAAGCAAACGGCTGCATTGCCTCTTCTGGTGTTTTCCCCATAACAGCAACGAGAAAACTACCTAAAAGTAATACAGCATTTGTTGCTTTTTTATATGAAAATGAACTGTAGTGAACCAATACTTTACGACGGTGCATGTCGCTCGCCAGCTGTATGCGCAGACACCCCAAATACACATACACACAGCTGCAATATT
>NW_013570940.1:64667-67996 GCF_000499745.2 Eimeria mitis | reverse complement strand
ACCCTAAACCCTAAACCCTAACCCCTAAACCCTAACCCCTAAACCCTAAACCCTAAACCCTAAACCCTAGACCCTAAACCCTAAACCCTACCTTTGCCTTGAGTAGTACGCAGTATCCGTATATGCAGGAGAGGTTGAGGGGCCCGAAGTCAAGAACAAAGGGCTCATATACAAAGAGTTCATCTGTAGAGAAGAAGTGAACTGCTGCTGTATCGACAGGAGCAGCATAAACACGCCGAAAGTACAGCCGACCCTGCAGCACCTCTATCGTCTCTCGCAGCATACGCCGCTCACCCACAGACAGCATTGCATGCGTCATCGTCTCAGCAGCAGCAGCAGCAGCAGCAACAGCAGCAGCAGCAGCAGCAGCTATGTTGCATTGAGTTGCAGCAAATGCAGGTGTAGTATCACCCGCTGCAACTCAAACCAAGAAGAGATGCGAGAGAGAGAGGAGAAACGGTGAATAAAAAAGACAAAAAAAAAAAACTATGTCGATACTTATAGTTACATATATATTATATATATATATATATATATATATATATATATATATATATATATATATATATATATATANAAAAAAAAAAAAAAAAAAAAAACAAAGGCTGCATCACTCAGCCGCGGGCGTCGCCGCGCAGGCAGAGAAAGTGAAAAGGCGGAGAAGAAACAAAAAAGATGAAATTGAACAAAGAGTAATGCTGGATATCCCCATGCCCAGAGCAGAAACCTGCGTATACACCCCAGCACCGCCTGAAACGTCCGGGGGTTGCTGAGGCTATCGAGGTGTATGCATGCGCCTCTTCACCGCCACAACAAAAAGAAAAGCTGCACGGAAACCTCGTGCAGGGGCCCTCTTTAAACGCTGCAGAAGGAACAGAAAGTTCAGTTGAAAGCACCTCTCGGAGAGGAGAGCAGCCCGCCGAGGCTGTTGGCCGATGAGGCGGAGATGCGGCGGAAACTCGGCGTGTGGCGGGGTGTATATACACCGCAGAGTTTGAATTTTTGATGAAGAACTGGGCCGTTGAGCTGCAGTGGCTCCATGGGCTGTGGGTTGCCTGCGTTTATATTATATTGTTTTGTTCACTGTCTGTTGGGTGTGGTGCACTGCTTCAGGCCTCCGTGGCGGTCCGATGGGAGCTGCAGATACACCGCAGGAAACCCCCACCTGTATATGGAGTTACTTCCACCCTCTCTGCCACAAACTGTCGAAAAAGTGTATGTCTGTTTGCCTTGGCCCGGCCGAGGTGTAGCGGCAAGGCTTCTGCGGCGCTGCGGAGCAGGAACGAGACGGTTCCCTCTGAACCAGCAGTGTGAACAAAAAAAGCAAATTCAGCTCAAATGAACTGAGAAAAAAATGTAACACACGCTTCACCGAGTGCCTTGAGGTGTATGGTCAGCTCCGCAGCAAGCCTGATGGAGGCAGCCCCGCTCCCGCAAGACGATGAGCAGCGGTGGCTGGTGAGCGGTATGCGTTGTGCTTCGATTCGTCGATAAAAAGTAAAATATAAGTCTCTGAGTTGAAGGAATATAAATTTCTTTATAAAGAACAAAAGATCAGAGGTTTTATCCCAAAGATTACCGTGAAAACGAGAGGTTTCTCTCTCCTCGATCGCGACACCTCGTGCACTGCGTCGCGACGGCCGCCCTTCCTCTTTTGCAGGTTTCCGGTGTTTTTTATTTGTTGAATGCATTCAAGTATAATTTCAGAAAGAGAAAAGTCTAGAAGAGAACCTTTTAAAAAGAAGAATCCACCGTCTCAGCTCCAGACGACACAGCAAGCCGCTGCTACCGCCCGGTTCCGTGCACTTGTTTTCTTATGGGGTAGAGAGAGCTGCCCACTGGTCAAGCAGAGGAATAAAGACAAAAACAAAAGACGTATTCAATGCGAACAGAAGCAAACAAAATTCACTAGAAAGTTCCTTTATGCTAGGAACTCACTGCAGCCTGCCTTGCCGTTGCCAGCTGTGTCGAGGGTGAGGGAGGACGCGAGCAGCTGTACAGTTGAACTGCAACTAGAACCGGGTAGAAGGAAACAAATTTTAGTTTTTGTTTAGTTTATTCTGCACTTTTATTTGTAAAGAGGTTACATTCGCAACAAGTTGAACAAATAGCTACAAGGCCACCGCCGATGCGCTGTGCAGAGCAGAGAGAGGAGGGTATTCATGTACACTGTAGGCTCAGAGTAGTAGTTTGAATTTCCTTATATAGAACACGTTAAACTTTCGTTTTATTTAAGCCAGTTATATTTTTACTTAATTTAAACAAATTAAACAATTAAAGAGAAGTGTTGGCCGCTTGTATATTAAGGCATTCTACACCACTCGCGAGGACTTGTAGGCAGCGCTGAACATGAACTGGGTTTCTGTGTAGGTGTTTAGTTGTTTCGTGTTTATGCATACAGCAAGTATATCTAAATAAAAGTGTTTTAATTTATATTTTTTAAAACGAACCCTTCCCAGGGTTCAATACACATCAAGCAGAGGAAGCTGTTTTCTGTTTCCTCAGCTTCTCTATACATCTGTCGGTTGCACTTGTATGATGCCGTAGTTATTTGTATTTCTTTAATACTGATATTTATTGCGTTGTAGCTGTGTTCAGCGTGTAAAGCCAATATTTTTATTATGAAAGTATGCGTTGAATCTACCTGGCGTGTTTTGTGCGTTGATGGGGTGAACTCTGCACTGCAGAGCCAGATATTTGTGTGTAAGCAGTTCAGAGCATACACATTCTATATTATTCATGAAGGAGCTTGTGCTCGAGAGTTTATGTATTAGAATTACGCTATGTTTAGGACTAGGGTTTAGCGTTGGAGGGTCCTACGCAACGATTCCAGTTTGTAAGCTATTGAATTGAATTTTTTGTCAGTTGTTGAATTGCGTCTGCTGAAATATTTGTTTTCTATTTTTTTTCTGAGAGTTTAAGCGGTGTACCTACGCCCGCGACATGCAGTGCGAGGGGTACGCACAGCAGGCGACTGGCTCCAGCAGTGCAGAAGAACTGGGAGAGGTGAGGCCCCCCTAGCTGCATGAATCCCTGTATGCACTTAGACTTGAATGCGTGCATGCGTGCATGCATGCATGCGCGAATGCATGCACGCGTGCATGCATGCATGCATGCATGCGTTTAGTGGCTTGCCGAGGAGAAGAGAAACAAAAGAAACTAAGAAAGCTGCAGCATAACCCAGTTCATTCCCGAGACGCCTTGCGAACGCAGATCCTGAGGACAATCCAACGTGGGGCCCCCATGCATCTCGAGGGTTGCTGCAGCNCGCCTTGCGAACGCAGATCCTGAGGACAATCCAACGTGGGGCCCCCATGCATCTCGAGGGT
>NW_013570940.1:64348-64567 GCF_000499745.2 Eimeria mitis | reverse complement strand
CAGCAGCAGCAGCAGCAGCAGCAGCAGCACGAAGCAGCAGCAGCATTAACACACATCAGCAGAACTGCCATCTACTCCCTAAGCCCAAAACTGTTCAACTTTCAGTGCATGCACAAAGCTTTGATTGCTGATATTCCTCGCGCTTGGGAAAGCATAAATATATGCAAGCCGCGAAACTGTGAACGGCGCAGCAGGAGCCCTTGCTGCAGCTGCTGCTGC
>NW_013570940.1:63906-64248 GCF_000499745.2 Eimeria mitis | reverse complement strand
GCGAACGCAGATCCTGAGGACAATCCAACGTGGGGCCCCCATGCATCTCGAGGGTTGCTGCAGCTGCTGCTGCTGCACCCCGCGTTTGTGCTGCATTGCTTCTCACCTGTCCTTCCTGCTGCGGTGACTGCATCTGTGAGTATCTGCATAAGCTGCTGGAGGTGTATGAATCTGCTGCTTTCAACTACAACAAGCCGTCCCCCATCGGCGAGGAGCCGCGCAGCAGCAGCAGCAAGCTGCAGCAGCTTGTCAGTGAAAGCAGGCACAAGTCCTTGTCGGTGCGGAGGCGGCGGATCTATGACGATGATGTCGAACTGGGCATCTGAGCGCCCAGCCGCACAC
>NW_013570940.1:1777-63806 GCF_000499745.2 Eimeria mitis | reverse complement strand
TATATATATATATATATATATATATATATATATATATATATATATATATATATATATATATAAACAGCTATCTACATACATGGGTATACAACAACAGCACCCCTGAGGTGCTGCTGCATGCATCGTTTGCCTCCTCTGTGAGGTGTATAAGGAACACACGGGTTGAGTGTTCTGTATTTGTATTATACTGCAGTGAAAAAACAGAAAGCAATAAATAGCAGAGAACAGAACAGAAACACAACGCACCTACGGCCGCCTCAGCTTGCTGCTGCAGGCCGCCACCTGCTGCTGCAGCGGCTGCATCGCTGCAGCTGCTAGGAGCCGCGCGAGATGCATGCGGGGCCAGCTGGTATACCCTGTTCAGCATCCACTGCAGTGCGTCAGCTTGCTGCAGCAGCAGCTGCTGCTGCATGCCGTTCGCTGCTGCTGCTGCTGCTGCCAGCTGCAGCGAGTCGCTCGACAGATCTACACACACAGAGCAACGTGCCGCCCCGCTCCGCAGTGCGGTAATGCTGAAGGCTGCAGCAGCACAAACAGCAGCAGCACAAACAGCAGCAGCACAAACAGCAGCAGCACAGCATGCAGCTGAAGAACCGAGCGGCTTCAATCCAGGAACTCTCTGTTGCAACTCCAAGGCAGCCAGCAGCTCGGGTGCAGCCTCTATCTGGTCAGCGCTACTAGCTACATCGGTGGTTCCGCGCTGCAGCTAGCTAGCTAGCTAGCTAGCCAGCTAGCTAACTAGCCAGCAGCAGACCCCTGAGAAGATGAGGCAAGCAAGCAAGTACCTGCTGAGTGGCAATGCAGATCCAGCATCCGCCCCCCTCCTGACAGCTGCGCCACAGCAGCCCGCGCCTCCCGCCTATCGTAGTACCAGCCTGTACAGAGTCATCAACAGCACAGCTAGCTACGAATAGACAGCTAGCTACGAATATATAGCTAGCTACGAATAGATAGCTAGCTACGGAAACAGCTAGCCACAAACTACCAGTGATATGCATACAACAGCTCGCGTCTCGTCGTATGCAGAACTAGCTGTACCCAGTGATTTGAAAGGACTCTGGTGTTTTCTCTAGCTAGCCAAGAGCAGCTAGCCGTAGACGGCCGTGCTGCACTGCTGCAGCTCTGGCTGCTGCGGGGCCCCCTATCAACCCCACCAGTGGCTCGAGGCAGCAGCAGACGAACGAGCTACACAGAGAAAGCAGACACAGCAAAGACCCACCAGTGTCAGGGCTGTTCAGAAGGTCAACAGGGAAGCAGCAGCCTCTCTCCTCAATCCACTGCAAGCCGTTCAGCTCCCCTGCACGCACGGCAGGCAGGAGCAGCAGCAGCAGCAGCAGCAACAGCAGCAACAGCAGCAACGCGAGTAGGCTGTTAAGATTGTGAATGGAGCGAAGCAAACCACCGAATATGCAAGCATGCATGCAAGCTACATGCATGCATGCATGCATGCATGCATGCATGTATAGATGCAAGTGTTTGCATATTGTATAGGGAGAGAACACACCACTGATGAGAGTGGAATATGAACTCATAGAGAAATCTCTCTCCAGCTCCCGCAGCAAGCTATCGTTTCGCAGCACAACAGCAGCAGGCCGCAGGGCCTCTTGTATGGCTGCAACGAGCGGAGCAGTCAGCAGCTCGCTGCCTGAAAAAAAAAAAAAAAAAAAAAAAAAAAAAAAAAACACAAAGTGGATTTGTGTATAGTATAATAATACCTTTATTCTATGATACTTATATTTATGGAGGTATAGATGTGGAGATATACATACAGATGTAGAAGATATATATAGATTTGCGTCTGTATAAATACATATATAGATATATACAGATATAGATATATAAATATTTATATATATATATATATATATATATATATATGGATAGAGAAATATAGACAGAGTCATAGATATAAAAGCAGAGCTACAGATACCCGCAACAAGCGCCTGCTGGTAGCGGGTGTGTAGCCATTGCTTGCCTCTTGTTAGTTGCTGTATAGACACTGCATTCCCGAAGAGATCAACAACAACCCCTGGGAGTCCATCACTCTCCCCGTTGATGAGGCGATAGTAGCCGCTGCATATCTGCGTCTCACGATCTGCAGCAGCGGCAGAAGCAGCAGCAGCAGCAGCTGGTGCTGCTGCTGCAGCTGCTGCTGCTGCTGCTGGCTGCAGTGCATCTCGGGGCAAGCCACGTCTCCTCGCAGCTGCTTCGCTGAGCTTCTCCCTCACATAGTCTATGTTTAAAGGCGTAGAGGCAGAGAGGCCCTCCAGCACGCGCGCTGCAATCAGTGGTCGAGAGTGGAAGAGAGCACAACCCAAGAAATCACCAGTCTCACTGTCCACTACATTGACAGCCAGAGGATGAAGGCTCCCCTCTGGTGTACGTACACCGCGACCTGCTCCTGCCTCAAGGGTTGCCTGCTGCTGCAGAGTCTGCAACGCGCCGAAATTCTGAATCTCGTGAGCAAATATCCAAGGAGGCAGCAACCGTCGAGCAGCTTCTCCCTTTCCTCGCCTCTGTAGCTGTAGCGTGGGGCGTGACGATGGACAGTCTGTGAAAGAACGAAACAAAGGGGTGTTCAAGCCAGCAACATGCATAACTGCTGCTGTGTGTCTGTTGCGTTTCTCTATGCACCGAACATAGATACAGTATAACCTGAAGAGTGGACGCGCATGCAACAACGGTCACCTATGTAGAGAGCCAAACAGCGTGGGTCTTGTATCACCGGGTATATACAAGAAAACTTTTTTTTTTTGCTGGGCTTGCCTTGAAAGTGCTGAAACTCCTCGAGGGATGTCGATGCAATATGAACAGTTTGTTGCGCGTCGCTCGACCGGCGGCGGCACGTCTCTGCCTTATTGTTAGAGAATCTCGTGGAGCAATGGCTTTGAAATCTACGGCTCGTCCTCTGAAATTTCAGAAACAGCGGCAGCGGGCGGACTGCAGCAACGCCAGCAGTCGCCATGGTCTGGGCTGCAGGCAGCTGCAGCAGCAACGCGATGCATATTTTGCCTGAACCCAGAAAGCCCCGAAAAGGGGGAATATTACTTAGTCTGCGCTCTCTACGATCATTACAAATTCCGGGAAGCTGAAATCCATCGACCGCAACGAAAGCCCCACGAGTGGAAGGATACCATGATCTACCGGAACAGAGAAAGCGAAGAACTGCACACAGTTTTTGAAGTATACAAAAGGATAAACTCGTACCTTTTGAATATATTCGAGGTATTTCTAGGTGGATTTCACAAGCTGCTCGCACTCCTCACCGTTGCCCCCCAATATCGATACCGAGCGTCCGCTGGTAAGAGGTTGTAGCTCAGGTGAGAACGGCAACGGTTTCGTATAAATATCCCCGAATATGTGAATGTATATCGTTTCAGACTCTGAATTTATTGGGGGTTTTGTGGTAAATTTAGGATTTACGGTTTCGGTGTAGACGAGGCTGGGCTCCTGGTTGATGCACGTGTATGTGCATGTGCATTACCTGGATGCAGTGCGTGAGCACAATAAAGCATTATTTCTTCGGGCTCTATTAGATGAGTCTAATTCGTTTTTAGTTAGCCAAATACTGCGTGTAACGCATCACCCTCTCTTGACAAAAATATATTGCGGAGCTCCGGTAGCGAGAATCCACTCTAACGGGTTACTGTCTTTTGACAAAAAATTTATTACGAGAGTGGAATCCCGCTCAGCTGCCGCAAGCGCCAGCTGGAATTTCCTGTTAGGAGGGTGAAGGCGCCTCACCGCCGCAGTTGCGGGCTAGATGCGGGTCCTGCTGTCCGTAGCCCTCAGAACATTGTTCTTTTTGATTTTCTATGAACATTGAGCACAACTCCTTCCTTGTATGGTCTCTATTTATGTGTAGCACGCGTCCCACCTGTAGACCTTGTGGTGAGTCTTCGCCATACTGTCGTCAGGGGTGCGAACCACGAGGCTTGCTTGGCTCTGAGCGCAATTCTTCACGTTCACAGAACCCGCTGAACAGATGCCGCCTTCATTTGCAAAGTACAACATCCGCCCAGCCTCCTTGAATTCCGAATATATTGCACTACCAAGCACCACAGCAACCGCATGTATCGCAAGTTCGGTTGCATTCCGTTTACATTCCAGTTAGCATATAGGCTGGAGGAACTCCAGATCATGCGCGGTGTTCTAAGATGGGCTGTTATCATGGAAAGCATTGCAGGAGGCAAAATGTGTGTTACAGACAGAAGTAAGTGTTCCAGCGAAACGATGGAGCACGCAGGACCCCTGACATTGTCCGTATGCTTTATGTATTTGTTGGAGCTGCCCGCTTGCTAACGAGCCAACTACCCTGCTGTTTAAGGCTCCTCAGTGCAGCGCCAATAAAACGAGGGGTCCGATTGTAGTCACAAACATAAATAGGACAGCAGTAGAGATATTCTGTAATTCTCGAGAGACCTGGGCTACCCTGCAGAAGCTGGTTGCGATCGTCTGAACCCCTTGGGTCTCTATGGCAATGTGTATAGATAAACTTCTATTTGATGGCTTGAGCTGAAATCATTCATTCTCGTCCGTTTGTCTATGTTGCGAGCACTCTGTCTCCTTGCCAAGCTAGAGGGCCAGGTGCTAGGCGACTATTCATGTTTCGTGTGCCCACCGAATGCGCGGAACAACCCAAACTACGATATCAGCTGCCGTTGACGGTGTTGCTGCAGAGCACTACCTCTACGCAAGGCGCATGTGGTTTCGATGCCGGCGGCGTTCGTCAGCTGGAAGCTGTATTGGGAATAACACCACAGCTGTACAGGCTGATGATCGCTCCACCTAATTGGAGGCTCATACCACACCAGGGACAACGGTTCCAGAGACCCAATAGAGGTGATGGAATGATGGTTGAATCATAATTACAAATGCAGCGTTTGAATACACGCAGGAGCCAGAGTTTTATTTCATCAAAGCATCAACATTTGAGTGGAGGCAGACGAGTTCGCGTAAACTTGTCAACAGAGGGTTATTCGTACGAGGGCTGTACGTTAAGCCGTATAAAGGGTATAAGCAGTAAGGATAGGTCTCTGCTAGCATCAGCACCCATTTGGAGGATATAAACATGGGCTATAACAAAGAAAGAGATGGGCTGGTAGCTTTCATGGTGGCAGGAAAGTTTGGATTCGCCACTTCTGACGCGCTCGGCGCTCTAACAGAATGCGATTCGCGGACTCATCCCGATATGCACTCGGAAACTGAATGCCTCAGCCCTGGCTAACTTACTTCGGGTGAGGCAAATGTGCAGAGCAATGTTTTCAATGGACAGGCATGCTACTGCGGAGGAAGATGAGTGGCTGCGAGCACAGCTTGAGCCGTTTTATCCGTTCTGAGTTAGCTCACCAAGTACAGACATTCCAAAGTGGGTGAGCTACTGTCGCAGAAGCATAGTAGAAGGAGAACTTTCATTACTTTACTTTCTTTTTCCTAAGGTCGTTCAATATATAGCCGAGACACTTCGGCATCGGGCTGCCGCAGCAGTTGCCTCGATGCCTTCTTATTGTGCCAGGCACTTGAGAAAAATAGAAGCAGAAAATTATCTATATTATTTGAAGCAGTCGCAAAAGTTTCGGTTAGAATGGGCAAGTATTTCGTCCCGTCTGGTTGCGGTCAGGCCTTGACCACCGGTTTATTGGGTCTTGAAAGCCGGTGTCCACACGCTCGCTTCGGGAGTAAAGTAAATAATATCACATAATAAATAAAACTACGTCAAACTGTCTAGTTTAAATTCCACTCTTATTGCTGTGGTGTCGACAGCCCCGTGTGTGCAGAGTGACGGCGCAGCAGAGCGGTCCGCCGCTGCCTCCTGCGGGAGGGGCACCAATCGTGTTGAGCGACTTCATGTTGACATCTATATTTTGGCATTCATGCTGCAAAAGTTGCAGGATGAAGAAGTCAAATTGCTTATGAGATTCCGTAAAACGCGCGTTCTCGCTCGGTGCGACGGCTAGTTTCTCTTCGTGTCACCCTTGTTGCTTGAGGAGCAGGTTCTGCGGTTGAGTGCAGACAAAGGGTTCATCGCCAAGGCTTTTTTCTGAATTTTCCATTGCTCCCATCTGCTTTCCACCTATAGGATACAGTTAGCCCCGATGTTTATGCTTTCAGTCACCATTTTTCTCGTGTCTCGGCTACCGACAACCATCACCGGCGTGGTTACCGAATCTTGCTTATCTTCATCTTCTTCACACACGTGAGGCTCCACCCTCTCTGTATCGATTGGGGCTTCCAGAACCACCATATGCAAATTGCTTCATGTGGCTCAGTGGTTGGCTAGGACCCGTCAAGAAGGCAACGGCGAACTTCCAATCATTAAAAGTGACCTGCAGCCACCATAATGCGCAAGGTGGGCTACTTGATGTGCATCGTACAGAAGCTTTTCTCCGGATATTTTTATTTGATAGGGAATGGCCGGCTCGTTCGTTGATGACGAGCTTTGGACCGTATTGAATCGAGACAAGAGATGGGCCTCTATCCCTCCCCCGGGCCAGATGGCACCGCTAGCGTTTGGAGAGTGGGCTCCTCCTGTGAGTGGTTCCACTTCTGCTGTTCCAAATTTATGGGAGGGGAGCTCGTTGAATATGCAGTGCACTTCTCAGCCAACCGCTACAGCACCGTCGTGCGTGTTTGAGTCCGCTGAATCTGCCGATGCATCTGAAAGGCAGTTGCATATATTCCGCATTGATGGGGACGGCCGCCCGCGAATGACGTACAGAAATGCTGGCGGCAATGGAAAGGTGCTTTCCACCAGCACTCGACGCGCAGGGAAACAGACCTCTGCCTCCTCCCCTTCAAAATTTGAGCTTGCAGCTGTGGCAGCCTTGTGCAGTCCGGCCGCGCGAGCTCCACCTCAGCGTAGTAAAGCCCCAAAGCCTCTCCTCTTCCCGTCTGCTCATTCATTCGTCCCGGGCAGGCAGCTCCCTCTTGGGAGTGCGTCTTCAGTGGTGGCAGGTAGAGAACCTGAGAGCGCCTGTAGCATTCCTCCCGCCACTATCCACAGACACGACAGAGGTGCTAAGGGGGAATCTCCTGTAGAGGCTCTCACGTCCTTTACGGGGTCATCATTTCAATCCCAAACGAGACCTTCAGCATTACACTGGGAAGGGGGAGCACAGCAAAGCCAAGGAAGCTGTCTAGGCATGGGACCTCTTCAACAGTCACTTGGGGGCCTAGGGGGCTCATTGCTGCGCTGCGTTAGCCCCAATACGAACTGGGCTTCTGCTTCGCAACGGCAGAATCAGCAGCCTGACTGTATACCGAGCGCGAATTCCCTCAGGAGTCCTTATGGGTCACTGCCCCGCCACTTAAAGGCGGTACCTGCACAGAACGCAGGACCTACGAGCTGTTCATTCATTCAACCATCTTCTGACTTTTCACCTGCAGAGACTTCCTTCTGTGGCGGAAGTGCTATGCAGCCACCCACTGGGTTGAAAGCGCCAAATTCGACTGTGCAGCAGCCTGGCTTTGCAGACGGGTACACCTGCAGAAGCATCTTGCCCCGTGTGAAACCAGGGCAAACAACTATTCAAAAAAGCGTAGAAGAGGCCCAGGAATTTAGTGACGTTCAACGCCCAGAGGTGGTGACTGTCTACGGGACGGACAGGTTTTGGGATTTGATGGAGACTCTTGCCGAGCTGCAGAGAGGGCCTACCTCCTTGCTGAGCAGCAGTGTTACTTTCGACTCGGTATTGTTGCCTGGAGGTGAACTGCAGTACTCAGTGATTGAAGAGGGGAGCTTTGGAAAGGTTTTTGTCGGGACTCACCGGGGAGCCAAGGTAGCCATTAAGGTACCTGTGGAAAGCATGCTCAGCACCGACCCCGCTGGGGTGGTGGAGCGTACGCTGAATGAATGGGAAATCCTCACCATGTGTCAGCATCCAAACGTGGTTCGTTTGGTCGGGGGAATTGTGCACGGGCCGTTTGACGTGTGGCTAGTTACTGAACTGGTCAACGGCAGTGATCTTCACTCGCGGAAGTATTCACGCGATCCCCTTGTGCGGCGATTCATTTCGCCTCAGAACGGGCTGTACATGTGCCGCCAGCTCGCTGCCGTTGTCGCGTACCTTCACATTCCTGTTCCTGGACGGAAACCTGTAGTGGTCCACAGAGATATCAAACCTGAAAACGTCCTCATATCGGATGACTGGACGATTCAGCTCTGCGACTTTGGGGATGCAGAGGCATCTCCAGATGGACGTGTATCTCGTATTTCAGGGGCCACATGGTTCTACGCCCCTGCAGAATTGCTGCGGTGCAGCCCTGTGGAATGCCTGGCCTCGAATTCAGGGGTGCAGTTACCTCCTTTCAACGAGAAATGGGACATCTGGTCAATGGGATGCGTGTTCCAGGAGATGTTTGGCTTCTTCAACCCTATGCACGTGCACATATCCAGTCGAGACAGCCCCAGTGTCATTTATGAGAAGCTCAAGGCAAAGGCAATAGCTGGAACACTTGTCCCCCATATCGCAGAAGAGATTCAGGGAATTGCACGGAATATCATTTTAAGTTGCCTAAACCCGGATCCATCAGCTAGGCCGTCTGCTATGGAGGTGCTGAACATGTGGAACGCGCGAGATGAGGATATCCTTAAGGACATTCACACGCGACCAATCCCCCCGCAAGCCAACATCGTAGATTCTTCCAGCTTCAACTCTGTGAATCGACGACACTTCCCGGGGAGCATATCGGAACCGCAGGAGCTGTTGCCCAACGTAAGCTCAGTACTCACAGACACCAGTGGGAGTACGAAGGGGGATATGGGCAACGCACTGTACGGACACAATTGTTCATCGGCTTCTGCACAAGCTTCGACAGGTTCAACTGGGTCCCTGGTGCTTGAGAACGGAGAGCCTGCTTCGTATATGGTCTCCGCGAGGGCGCTCACTGCAAAGGAAGGAGCGAGATTCGTGCAGTCCCAGGGGCTTCCGGCTGCTGCTGGATGGCAGTGATCTTTTGTTCTTTGTTCGGTGTTGGGTATATCGCATGACACCCTTCCGAACGTCGTCAAGTAATATGAAACGTCAAATACTGTGTTTTGCTGTCTTCTATAATTGTCTTGTTGATGCTTGCTGCAGCTGTGTAAGCAGCGTTACGTATCAACTCAATCTACGAAGTTACAGTGCAAATCCTTTAAACTATTTAGGAGGAGCTGTTCCTTCGTTCGTTTTGTCAAGCGTTCTGTCGAGCGCCTCACGAGTATGAGGGCCAGAGAATGTACGAAGCGCAAGCGAATGCCTTCGCGCTATCCTCCACTATCGCATTGCATTTCAATATTGCACACTGCATTGGACCTTGAACACAGAACGACGCAAACGTAACCCTCAAGGGGGGTAATCGCATCGAGTCGAAGATGTCGTAGACTCCGGCAGTACTATAGAACGAAAGTTTGTTCTATGGAAACTACGCTTTAGTATGGTATCAGTCAGCTGAAGCGTGCTAGTTTGAGCATGCTAACTGAATGATCAACTTGAGTATCAACCAGCCAACGAGGCAAATCATATACAAAATAAAATCTCTGGTTGTGGAGAATGCCACCAAAAAGTATAAAAGGGCTCTACACTCCCACTAAAAAGGCGGCCACCGCCAGTGCGGTAAATTGCGGAAGCACATTTGCGCGAATATAAACGCGATGTATTCGAGCTGGAGAACAGCAATTCAGCAGCATCTCAAAGCGTAAGTTGTACCAACGTTACGTCACCGAATCCTTGGTGCGGCACCCTGTTAAAAACGGATGCACTGGGAACATCGCAGATTACAACCACGGAACGCCGCCAGCCACAGTTCACTTTCGAGTTGGCGTGTGTCCCCGTTTACTTCGCACCAGCTACCCACTCAAGCCCAATTGTCTCTGTCTTCGCTCTTCTTGTTTCATATCGTGCGATTTTCGCTAGAGGGCAGCAGGTGTCAGTCAACAGCACTTCAGCTCTTCCCAGGCTTTTCGACGCCGCTTTTAGCAAGCACTGTCTCCGTCCGGAGAAAGACGTTGTCAGTGGTACCAGTGTATCTGCTCTTGAGAGCAAGCCAGCTGGCCTTTGCGAGTCACCTTGTCCAGCCGTTACTCAGAATTGTGAGCAAATGTGGCACACACGGGGAAAAAGTCACTGACATGACTAACCTCCAGTGTTGTGCGAGGTATACAGCCCATCACCATAGGGCGATAAGGGATCTTCGCTGGGGAAGGGTCCACAAGCGTCCTTTGCCCACGGGCAACTCGACCTGCGTGCTCCGAGTATATTAGCAAGTAATCCAGAAGCTCTTGTTTCGGAGTTTCCGGACATCCCTGGCCTGAATCGATCGCACATAAATCCATTGAGCTATAGACGAAGCTCCAAGTGGTGAGCGGAAACTACAGCGACGTGAATAGAAGGGGATAAGCTTACACCTAGTGGCGTGCAACTACAGACGGCAAGCCCCCAGTTGTGTACTGTAGCATGAGACGATAGCAAGCAAGGACGTGTATATCCCATCTATGCATGCTTCTGTGTAAGCCTTACTCTGGTAGCATGTGTCGTTGTTGACCGTGTCGAAGTTCGGCTGTGCGACCGAGGCATCTTCTAGTGCTAAATTGGCGTTGAAACCATCAGACCCCAAAGCTTCAGCTAGTGAAGCACGGTCCGCTGTGAAACGGAAGTTCAGGTTTCCTCCAATGATGAGGGGATCTGTGGCCTTTAAAATACCCTTAGGGAGCTCGGCACGCCGACGGTGGGGTTTGGCTTTAGGCAGTTCTGTTTCTGTGGTCACAGGAGCATTGTTGAGTTCGAGTTCCGGCAGTCCTTCCTTCTGTGTGGGCGACCCTTCGGGTTTGCTCGGGGATTCATTGGAGGCGACGGAGCCTTCAGTGCCAGTACTCCCTTCCCCCGGTGAAGCGAAAGCTTCGTCAACATCGCATGAAGCGAACTCCACTTTCTCTGCATCCTCCATCCCAGTTCTAGCCCATGCCATCACCTCTTTCACCTGCGCCACGCGAAGAGCATTATTATTTGGTCCAGGCTGTAACTGCATGGCAAGCATGTTGTATACCTTGCCGCACTTTTCCACCTGAACCAAAGCCGCCCCCGCATTGCATCGGGACTGGGGGTACGCAGATGCAGAAAAAATATAGGCATGACGACGCAACATTGGCCACTTGGATAGTATCAAAATCCCGCCATTTCCCCTGAAGCGTGAGAAGCTCCCGCATACTGAATCCCATCCATTCTTTGTTACGAATGCTTCCGCTTGGCTCTTCTTTGTAGCCTTGCGCGAATTCATGGTCAGGCACCACCAACAATCGCCGTAGCATGAGCAGTAGCCCTCCTCGTTCTCGGTCTTGCAGCATCCTGGGTCAGCGCCAACAACCCTCGTCTGGAAGGCAAACATTGGCTCTTCTCTGTGGAGCCTTCGCAAAAGACGCTGCGTAGAGCTGGAAAACGCTCCTTGAATCAAAAGTACATCGGGGTGGTGAGTCTCATCTAAAGAAAGCAAGTAGCGAAGAAGGGCAGCCTCCCGTCTCTTCCAGTTACCATCGAAAACCCCCCAGCTATTTTCCATGTTCAAGTTGTACGACACCACGGTTAGCTCGTCAGGGGAGGCATTGAGACATATGCTGAAGTACGTGGACCTGCGGACCTCCAACGATGCGGAGGGCGGCAGCGCATCCGGGGCAGGAGGCTGACTTTTGTCTTGGGAATGGTCCTCCCTATTCCCTTTCTGATGTCCGTCTTGAGTCTCCTTTTCGTCTTTTGGCTGCTGTCTCTGCCGCTCCTGTGAAGCCCTGCCTCCAGAAGCTGGGCTGCCGCGATGTTGAAACCGTGAGCCAGTCACGTTGTGGGACCTGGACTTTGCCGGGTGCCCCCGAAAGGACCTTCCCTGGTGACCGCGTGAACTTCTCTTTGCATTTCGAGGAGATACTCCAACGGAAGAACCGCCCTTACGGCTCCCTCGTGGGGAAGTACTATCCACCGACTCTTCCGTCTTCTTGCATTTATGTCTCGCCGCAACATGAACTGACTCTGGTTCTGTATCAACAATGCCGGAGTTTTCTGGCGGGGTTGTCAGTCCAGAAGCGTTCTTTTCTATATCTGCAGACAACCCAGTACACACACAAGCACAGTATTAGCTCCATGGGCCGCGTGACTGTAATTTACATCGTTGGCGGATAAACAGTGGTCCCGCCTTCGACGAGAGAATCAGCAACATGCCCCACTGCAGGAGTAAACAGAGTGAAGCTGACTCGAAGGCATCCTTCGAAGGAGAACGGATGCTATAGGTGCAACTTGCCTGTGTTCGTCATGGGAACAGGTTGTGCAATCGAGGGTGAATTCGACTCCTGAGCAGGGTGGCCTTCTGGCTCGTCTGGTTGCATCATCTTCCCCCCAAAAATATCGAAAGCGATGGTTTATGCTCGTACCTCTCAAGACATAACCTCTGCTAGTCTCCCTGCGAACGAGAGGCAATGATAAAATGCCTTCGGCACAAGCGATCAGCGTCAATTTTTAGCGTATCGACGCCATGAATCCCTCTAATTCCCACAACGGAGATGAGTTAAGCCTAATAAGCTTACCTTACTGTTTTCTGTCCTCCAAGTCCCCGCAATGGAAGGAAGCTCGCCGTAACAAGAAAAAAGTGCTGTTCCCGGTACTCCGATCTTCAGAGCATCGATATGTCGTCCGCGAGCCTCAAGTCCTTCAGGTGAAATTTTGAGGATTAAGCAGGACACAGGTGTGCAAAATACACTAAAAAGCAACAAAAAATCAACAATTCACTGTTGAAACCCTCGAGCAGGCCGGCAAGCGCTTGAAAATGCCAGCGAACCCGAACGCCGACCAAAGCGTCCGAGCCCCTGTTAAGATGAAGCAGCACACTCAATGGCATGCAGAGCTATAGCGGAAGCACAATAACCTTGCTAAAGCTCTTTATAACCGCCTTCAAAGCCATGTGATGACTGAAAGCATGCGGAACGTGTAATGCCACGGGAACGGCATAGCCCGCCCGTAAGACCAGGCCAGAAGCCCTGGTGGATCTGCGACGGGTCTCAAAGGGCCGTCAAATAAAAATCAAGCAGATATACATATCCCATTTATCTTTAAAAAGACATGATGTGAAGAAGCGAATGAGTCGCGAGCTCTCCACGAGGAGTCGAGCCCGCTGTGGCTGGGCCTAGAGGAGCGTGGCCCCCTACGAGCCCCAGCTTCCCCGCCCGTTTACGCTCAACAGTGTAAATAGTGATGAGAAGAGTGGTTATTGCTGCAACTTGATGAAACATTCAAGCTTCTAGATATTATGTGTGCATGTAGGGCAGGATTAAGTACCATATCGAACTGGCGGTTAATGTGGGGGAGCCACTGGTACCCCGTGCTTCACGGACCTGCTTCGTAGTGAATTCACTGACTTTCTTCACGTCACCTGCCGCTTCAAGTATATACATACGTTTATTTGCGGCTAAATTTACGCATTGTGATCAAACCGCCCAAAGGCTTGCTTGGAGCGTTGGCTATTACTCCGCGCCTCAGGGTGGGTGGGATGCCCTGGGGTTCTGCAGGGCACATCCAGCATCAACTGGAGAGAGAGGTATCGACACTCCAGGAAACTCAAAATGCGATAAATAAAGCCATTTCTGATAGAACAACGTATTTATAATAGGGGAAGTAGAAGGGATACAAACGATTTCACCTAAATGCGGCCAACGAGGCTCGATAGCGTTGCTAAGCTGTACGTGCGGGCGGACCAAGCGACTTTACTATGTAGGGGACGGAGATTAGTTACATTCGGAATTGACAGACAGAAATTATGAGCAACAAAGTTCTGGTGTTTAGAGGTGCTATTAACTGTTAAGCACGCTGGGTTGCTCCCTGGGCTAGTCCGCAGTACCCAGCCAGTGGGTTTGGTTGCACCCGCTTCGCGAGTTGTTCCCAGATATGGGTACTGTGCGATAATCCGCTCTAACGGACTGCAGCTAAACTGGTTCGCATGCAACTCTAATGCTTTATCTATTAACGAGGTCTTCTCTCTAGCGAGACTAATACAACTAACTCATTGATGCGTATATGCCCGGCTGAAACCAGGGCATTACATGACAGGCGTTCGGCCGTTCCGAATCGTCCAGCGGAATCGAGTGCAATGCCTCACCAAAACTTAGTTCAAGGGACTTGTGTATCTACTTTCCAGTAGATGGAACTATCATAACAAAGTAGCAGCAGACGCCCTAGCACGATAAGCTCCGAGCTCAGCTTCGACAGATTCGAGCGGAAATGCTTGATCAACGAAGTCTTCAGCAAAATAACCCTTCTTGTCACGATCTCTTCCCCACGCGTTCGGGCAGACCGGCCATTCAGGACCCCCAGAGTGTGGCCTACCGGTGGCCCTTACAGGCCGCGCCCAGTGGTCCAGACGACGTATCGGACACAGCGCGGAGCTCTAGGACGGCGCGTGCTGGCTATTCACCTGACCCTCATAATCGTAGCACAGAGATATGCCGGCAATGAAGAGGTTGAAGATGCGCGCCTTTGCCTATCTCTTCGAGGTACGTCCCTGTCGAGAATCGGGTGGGGTCGCCATCTGCCCTCTCCTTGGCAGGCTGACGCCAGAAAGCACCCAAGTGTCAACGATTAGGGCAGAACGAATACAACTGTTCTGGTGTTTGGTGAGTGCGTTTATCACGGGCCGCCACACTTTCCCTGTCTAAATCTCGTGGAGGGACTCACTCTGCCCACTTACATACCCGCAGCAGCCCACTCAGGAGGCGGGTACTCTGGGCACCCGCCATCCACTGGCGCAGGCGAGCCGCCATCGGGGCGTCTAGGAAGATGCTCTAGTACCTGAGCCCCGCGCTAACACTTTTAACTAGCTCTCAGAGCTGCGGCCGGATCTCCTTCTTTCGCCGCTGCCTCGGCAGACCCGCCTCACACAGCCAGACAGGGAAACACTGTCTCTGTAGTGAATACTCACTACAATCAGGGCAACCATGCCGTGCTCGTTGTGAAATAAGTGAGGGTTGCATGAATAGTGGAAGTGTCTGTGAGTGCTTATTGATGCACATTGAGTATAACGTTGGTGAATGCATTAAGCGTTCTTTGTGAAGTGATCATTGGTATGACTATAGGAGAGGCTGGCATGAGCCTTGGTGCAATAGGTGTTACAGCATGCTACGCTGTCTCCTCTCCCAGCCCCAAAGGCCGCAGTGCCTGCTCTAGTGGAGTTGCAGGAGAGAGAACAATTTTGGAGAAGAAGCTGAGGGAACTAATTTCCTTTAACCTCTGTTAGTTGTTATGTTGCTGTTTCAGTATGACAGTTATTGCTTGCCAGCTCGCTATACTCAGCTGTGGGTTTCTATGAATGCGCCCCATAGTAGTCCTTCAGAGATACAACCTACTAATACGTAAATCTAACAGCAAATATTTATACTAGAGGGAAATACTCTACGTTATCTTGAACAGATCACAGCACAGCATGTGAGGGACTGAGGGCTCTTGTGAGAAACTCCCCTTCAGAAACGCCAGTCTAAGGGGAGTTCGGGGCCTTAGGGATCATGTGGCCCTCGGAACCTGATCCCACTCACGTCAGTAGATGCACTAATCCCGGCCAGCAGCTCTGCGTCTTGTGGCCCCAACGACAACACAAACGCAGATGAAAAACACAATTGTGAATCGTTGAAGGGATCCAAGTTCCCTCACACGATGGGGTGATGGGATTCCATATCACTCTAGGCACCGTAGGCCCTGTAAGCTGATGAGAAGTGGGGGAAAGCCCTCAGTTCCCCCATGCAATTGCTGAGATCTGGTCAAGATAACTTAGAGTATTTCACTTTTGTACAAATATTCACAATAAGCTATACGAATTACTCTGTAGTATCTCTGAAGGGCGACTGTGGGGGCGCATCCCTGGAACCCCACAGCTGAGTATAGCGAGCTGGCAAGCAATATCTATCATACCAAGGCGTCATGGTACTCTGCTACAAGCATACCACAGTCTGTATTCAATGTCCTTTACGAGTTGCCCTTACAAAACTACACCTGAGGCTGTCTATAAAGCATCCCCGAAATGTTACAGAGCCCAGATCAGTCAATTAGCGTAGTGGTGTTACGAGCATCCTTAAAGCAGTGTCCAGTTCGTGATTCTTTAACGTGTTCCATTTCTGACTTAAAGAAAAGTAAGCTCAGCTAGTGCTTTTCAAATTCGGAAATATAAATCGGCAACGCATACCACCAACATTTCATTCTGGCAGTTAATTATCAGCGATTGCTTTGGGTTTTGTTAAAGCGATGGCTGAAGCCCACTCATGCACCAATGCCCCTTACACCCGAGAACCAAAGTCTGCGCGGCACTTGCGCTCAATCAACTCAATCCCGTGTTCATATCTGGCGAACCGGACTTACTTGTATAATCAGATCAGAGTTTGTTGCTGGCTAAAGAAGCCTGCAGTTGTGTTCTTGACTGACTTTGATTCAAACTGTCTATATCTAGTGCGTTCAATCAATGTAGTGAGGGCCTACCAACTTTGCATACGGCGCATAAATCTCAGCTTGCGCGTATGCAAGCTCCTTCATCAGCATCTGTAGGTTTTCGTGCAGTGTGAGCAAAACAGGTATGGGTTTGTTTTGTCACGTTAGGATCACTCCAAACGGCGAGGCAGAAAACTACAATACATGAAAAAAAAGGAGCTCTTATGGGTTGACTACTACGCATGTGCTTAGCAAGTAGTCTATACAGTTAAGAAGCTAGATGGCTACATGGAATCGACTGTACTTTCTCCTGCGCTAGTGTGGCAGACGCGCAAGTAACGACTGTTGGGAAAACAAGGTAAAACGGCAAAAGCAACATTTGCAACAGCCCTAAGATCAAGCGTGTGAATTTACCCGTTCTGCAATCAACACAGTTTTAAACCATACACCACATGTTTGGTAATGCAGCTGACAGCAGCCCAGTAGCTCCACAGCCTCGGTATCTACGTCTATCAAGGACCCATAATAACTGCTATGCGGCGAGACTCTTTTAGTGCCACAGCACATCAAATAGAGCAAGCCTAAATAATTAGTGGCGCTGCTTTGGAACAATTTCGCTGCGTGCATCCGAGTTTCTGTGAGGACCAGGCAAGGAGCATAAAGTCTTGACTGAGTATTACTAGAGTCTACTGGTTGTAAGGTGAATATACCCCACACATGTACATTAATAATTGCTGAAAGTTAACTGAAGTGAGGGGATGCAAGATGCGATCTCCCAAATGCCTCAGCAGCCTGTGGGATTGCAGGGCACTGACGCAGTCCCTGTGAGCCCAGATATTTTTAGAGCTCTGGCCACCCAACGCGAAATTGCCTGCAAAAGCAGCAATTCACAGGGCCTTCACTGGTTTGCGTGGCTGATGCCGACGTGGCACTGATTGGCAAAGCAAGGGATTCTGCGAACCAGAGAGCCAACAGTAGTTGCAATGAAAGAAGCCTACCTTGTCGAGGGCGAGCCTCAAGAAGGCTGCCAGTAGCTTTCTTGTCCTTGATGATAAAGCCAAGTACGCTGCTGGAACGGTGCACGGATTCTGTTGCTGGATACATCGGAGCAGAGGCAGCTGCTCATCTCCTCCAGCAGCGAAAAGGCTTGCAAAAATGGGGAAGGTTAGCCTGTAAATAACGTTTTTGCTTGCAGGTGGGCTTCCTTAGTTAAGAATTATTTACATCAGCAAGTGGACTATGCGATATAGTACCAAGTTTGCTCACCCGATAGGATGAGGAGGGCAATAATACCAGATGAAGCACTGGGCTTCTTGGCTGGAACAACGAATGCCCAGGCGACTGAAGCCGTCTTGGACCCCACGTGCTTCGGAAATGCCGGCGCCTTCTGGATCAAAGACTCTCCAGACGTCCACCAAGGCAAAATCTGGCCTGAAGCACGGAACGTGAACGACAACCTCACTACAGTGCCGTATTGTGAATGAAGTCTTTATCATCTTGCTGCAATCTTGGTTTCCCTGTAAGAAGTGCGTGTCTGGGACGGTATTTGTCTCTAGGCAGCAAATGACTTTAGGACCTGTCTCCACAATCGACTTTTTCGCTAAATTCTCACATATTTTGCTGCCTCCAATCTTTCTGCTGAGATCGTCACATTTCAAATGTGTTGCGAAAATGTGAGCCTACCGGAGAGTGTCTCCTATATGGTTCATACATACCCAATTTACTATGAGCCAAAGTCTGGTGTAAATTTGTATGCTAAGGCTAATATTAGATATGTCCAGTCATATTTAGGTCTGAACTGACCGTGTATTCAATTCTTTGAGTGTAGCCAGTATTTGCTTTTCTCTCGACCCCTGAGCCTCTGCAGAGCAAGACTGAAGCCATTGTATTCTCTGCACACAGGCTTCCGGGACCGGGTCCAGCACTGTAAGTGGGTCCCCCTGCTGAACGGTACCATTCACTGGCCCAGAACGGGAGCGCCTAATTCTGCTTGTGCCAGGTTTCTGCCCGAGAGTACCCGATGACATCGCCGTAGTAGCTGTTCCAGTTGCAGGGCTTTGAGAGCTCCACCTACTTCCCTCCTGCGGCGGCAGGGGAGCATCCTTTACAGCACGTATAACGCTCCCTTTATCCTGCGAAGCCCCACGTTGAGGCGAAAGAAGGATTTGTGCGTCTCCTCTTTGATCACACCGGGATTTCTGGTCAGTGGAAGTTGGTATCTGTTGCATGTAGGCTTGCAGCTTCTGTTGCACCTGTTGTTGAAGCTGTTGTTGCATTTCGGTTCTGAGTTGCTGCAAAATGTTGCAGGAGAGGTGTTGTTGCAGTCCATTTGCGCTGTTCTCCTTCGGATGCTGGGCATGAATGGATTGCTCAGGAGACGGAGATCGCTCGCGTCTTGCGGATGTTGTGTTAGGCAATGCTGGAAAAGATACAACGGTAGGTTTTGGAAATATCAACGAACTGCAGAGAGGGCATGGTCCTGTACGAAGTGGAGCTGGCGCTTTTGGCCGTATAGTAGTCACTGTCTGGGGTCTGGCTGATGGCGGTGTAGTCTGCAGCTTCCCCCCACTGTCTATGTACCCCAGCAAATGCTTATCGTAAGGCAGGCGATTCGTCTTTGTAATACAGCCGTTGCCCGCGCTTTGCGTCCCCTGGGAAGTCTCCAAAAGATTTAACGGAGAAGAATAATATTCGGGAGCACCTGACGGGGCAAGAGGAGGGAATGCTCTTGTTTGGTCACTCTGCATGGTTTGAGAAGTGCACGGAGCCGAAGGCGCACTTGGCCTAGCAGAGGAAGCGCGGGTTTTCGATTTGCAGGTGCATGTTTGATCAGTTGCTCCTATGGTGCGGTTATTTCGGCCTGCAGGTGCGTCACTGGGTTCTTCCGCGCAGACTGGAAGTTGGTTCTTCACGCGGTGTGCAGAGGTAGCAACACCAGCATGAGAAGCGAAAGGTAGTGGGCAACAAGGAGGGCTGTAGCCCGAGGGTGGAGGTCCGCAGAGGTGGCATACTTGTTCGTCTCCACCTCTCTGATTAGTCCAAACAAGCTCTCTGCGAACATTTGGATTCCGATGGGCACAGTAAGTATGTACAGTGCAGCAGCAGGATTGACGCTGTGGCTGCCCTAGTCCTTTTACTCTGAAGGCTCCACGGTTTTTGAAGAGGACAGTCTTTGGTGTTGCGGTGGATGCTGTTCCGTTGCAAGCTTCTGCTTTAATTTTCGGAAGAAGGCAAACTGAGCAGACGCGCCTTGACCCATTCCCAGCCGAGAGCGCGCGGAAGCGTTCGCTCGGACGGTTGCTAGCCGCGAAATTGTGTGGCAGTGATAAGTGTATGGGGGGGTATCGACCCCTTAGTGATGCGCCTATCTCCTGTTGACCAGTTTGCTGCAAAGCCTCATTGTTACATCTGGGACTTGACTGAAAAGGGGATGAGTCACTCTGCAAGCGAGTGCAATTTTCGTGTTCTTCTTTAGGAGGGAGATGGCCAAGTGATCCGAATGCTGTAGCTACCCTGCAATCAGAGAGAGTACATAGAGGGCAAAGGGAAGTGTGCGGGCCCACTATACGAGACTACTGATAAACAGTCGGTCTGTGAAGGCGCACCCGGAACTGGGAATGTGTCGAATGCATTTGCAGGCCACCTCAGTATGGAGAAACTCAACTGCCCAGTCAGCCGCAGTAAGTAACCCTTTGCATTTCCTGAATTCATGCAAGAAAAGCGTGGATGCTCACAACGAAAATGCACTGTTTGTATCGGTGCGTTAACGAATTTGCTTGCTTGCTGCTTTTGACCCTGCAGGGGTTGCTAGAACAGTCGACGAAAGGTAATTCACCCACCGGTCTAGTCTGTTGAAGACTCTAGAAACGGCAGAGAACGAGGGTTGCTGAAGGACTGTCATTGCTCTGGCTAGATCAGCTGCAGTACAGCCAGGTACAGATTGATACACCTCTTCCGGCAATCAATTTCCCGCTCTACTCTAAACGTTAGTCGTTTTTGGTTTCAACTTTACATTCAAATGCTAAAAGCGTTCCGCTATCGCCAGGCCCCTAACATACGCATATTTTTGACCTCACGCATTGGAGCCTTACACACGCTGCCAAACAGCTGTCTAGCTTGCCTTCCGTCACAGTCCCAGTCTTGGAAGTGTCTATGCAGCTAAACAGGGTACAAGGCACACACTGGCCTCTACACCTGTCACGGCTTGCGTTGGCAGCAGCTGCGACGTCTGCTGCTCCTTCAACCTCCAAAAGGCCCATATATGCCACCAGTTCTTCCGGCTCCTTCTGGGGCATAGTCGTATTCTCGACATTTGAAACCTCACGCGGGCTAGCACACATGTTTGGCCGCGTCCACCGCAGAAAGCTGCAAATAAAAGCAGCCCTATATAAAGCGGCAAGTGTATGCAAAAGCTCTGGCGGAATGTTTTACTGTGACGCTGAAGATTAATTAGGTAGACGGCCCATGAGTTGTGTCTTAGGAAGTCATTGGGTGAATGAGCAGGTTGGGAGGTTATTCTGACTCAGCCAAAGAAACACCATCGTCGTTGGAAGAAACCCTTGCTGCTAAAAGGCGGCCATCAAGCCCGTCAGCTCGAACGCCATAGAGCCGGAGTAACTTCACCCACGCACTCGCTGAGTCATTAAACGCATAACTGTCAATGGGGAAGGCCTCATCAAAAGTCTCACTAGAACGAGCTGGCGCGAGCCAGACGAGAGCAAATGCAAAAGGCTAAGCAGAGATATATCAGGATGCACAACATTGTGCTATCAGTTCTCATCATATCGCACAGGTGTGCGTCACAATCACAACAACGCGAGCCAAAAGAAGCAGGGGTGGCTAGCCTGTCGTTCTCCCAAATGTGGAAGTTTGCATTACCATACAAGCGAACACTCCCATTATCTCGAATAGCGGCGTACAGATGAGCTGGGGAGTAGGGTTGGGAGCGGCGCAGCGCTCTGCGCATGCGGTCCAACTGACGTCGCAAACATCGGACACATGTAGGCGGCGTTCGGATTAGTCAGATAATAGTTGCTACAGTGCTCCGATGGAAAGCAGGGTTTTGTAGTGCTTTTACTTGTTGCTCAACGCAGGCTAGGCGCCATAAAATAGAAGCGGCTGCCCTCTCAGGGTCCGATTCTCCAGTCATTTTCCACCGGTAAGACGGGCGAGGTTATTCCTGAGATGGTAGTCTTCTAGAAAGCAGTTGTACGGCCGAAGTCAGCATGGGACATGCACCTAATCATCATAAGGAGTACATGTCTCGCGGGTCAGCATGATGAGAAGCCGCCGTTTCCCGCCTAGTTCGTGTTTTCGGTGCCCCCTGTGAGACTTCCTCGTGCGAACTGCAACCTCTTACGTTTCCGTTTGTCAATTCATTGAGCTGAGTTCGTTCATTTTTTCGACCATATCGATTCCACGCAACCGAGATAAAGGGACAAAACCCTTGAAGGATAACCCCTGCATCCGCTAGTTTCCAGTTGAATAAATCCCCGACGGAAAATATAGTATATCCTCGAAAAAAATGGAAGCTAGCTATCCAGTCTAAAAATTGAACTAGAAGCTACCGAAGACTAAGCTAGTTTGCGACCTCTACTCCGCTCGATCGTCGCCGCGTGCAGCTCCGCACGAGAGGGCTGCAAGCCTGGAGCGTTCCCATTGAATTTACATCCCCTTCTGGCTTTGCAGTAACCATGCAAATTCCCATACTAAAAATTAAAGTACTAGAGACGATGCTGGTTGTACTCCGTCTGGGCAAAAATGATAAGTCGCAACTCTTTTCTGGAGCATCCTTCCATAAATCGTTCATATGGAGTTCTTATAGTGTGGTAGGGGGAACTTTCTGAGCGCAGGTAAAGTATTATTCATTAAAATTTGCATACAGAAGGCGTCTGAGTCGTATCGACCGATCGTTGCGTCACCGTCTCAGAGCGGATCGCTAATGCTCTGCGTGAGCTGACAACGGGGCTGCCCGGCAGATGCATGCATGCGCTCATGAACCAAGGCGTTGGTCGTGTGCCTTCTTGCAAAGGTCTACAGTGAACCCGACAAAACACTCGGTCGGTAGATTTGATGCATTTAGGGGGCCAGCCTTAGAGGCCGCGAGAATTGAGGGGAATGCGCAAGAGCTAACAAAACCGTCCAGTATGTTCTGAATACCATCAATATCCCGTCCTCATCTACAAGCACCAAGAGTCCAACAAATATATGGAATATCCAATGTGTGTGCTGGGGAGCTCACTTGATTGCATTACTCACGACGACGTGATACTATGCATGCCGCAGGTGACCCTGTGGAGACCGCGCATGCGCCCCCCTGACGAGGCGTTTGAGGTCTATGTGCCGGGAAGTGATGAGAGTGTGCTCCTCTCTGCTCCCCTTACTGGATTTGCATCATATACGGTAATTGGGCTGCAAGCAGTCTCTTGTCGCAACGAAGCTCCCCTGCAGTGCAGAGGTGCTGCAGTAAATGGTGGAGAACTGCATGCACGCCGTAACGATGGTCCTATGAATAACGCAGTTCTGGGTGCTTCGGTCCAGTGAACACCCGAGGAGCAGCATAGCTGTGTAATAGTGAAAAAACAATTCTCAGATGTAGTAAATAACAAAGAGCAGGACACCCTAATATATGTCATTTAGGACTCAATGTCACATTTTCCGTTCATACTTTTGCCAACTCTCGTGTCCTGCCTGCCATCCGCAAAACGTAGTCTGACAGACTGCGCCAAGGATTAGACAGGGAGGTTGCACCCCCCTGCCGTGACCTTCGACATCAGATCCACATCGCGTATCGAGCACTCCGCTCGCCGCAGCTAAACTGTTGCACTCCAATATTCAATTTCTAAGTTTATATGTATATTATGTATACAATAAGTCTTGTATGATTAGTCAAATGCGCACGAATTGCTTGAAATCAGCCCACCTTTGGAGACATATGCTACAACGGAGAGGCAGCTGCAACGAAGCCTCAGGCATAGATGATATCCGTTGTGAGCTGCAGAAATACCGAAACAAGGATAGCCTTTGAAAAATAGCATATGACCTCCCTTTAGTCGTTGGGAATCCTAGGTGCAACTTCCCAAAAGCCTCCGTTGGTGTGGAGCTGTAAGGAGAGCCCTCCATTCCAGGGAACACCTTGAGATGCAGTGGAGAGAGTTAAAATAAAAGTGTTCCAAAAAAGTAGCTGCACTATACTGCAGTCTCCAGGCTCCTGGGGAAGGCTGAATAAGGGCCTGCGGTTTCTGGGGAGTGTACCATTGCCTGTGGGAAGTTGGTACGTGTAGCATGGTCTGCCTGCAGTTCGCACAGGAACCTTAACTTGGCCTTGGTAGGTTGGGTGTCAGCAAATGCAAACGTCCTAGAAGCGTAATCAGAGGTAATGCATGCAGTAAAGGAAGCTGCTTTGAAGCTTCCTTGTGTGCATGTATGCGGCTGGCTTGCTTCACCAGCCGCAGCGATGTCCGCTTCAAACCCACTTCAGCCTCTTCCGCGCAACACCCAGGCCCTGAGCTGAATGCCCAGGATGCCTGGGGAGAGAGGAGGGAGGTCAGCTGCCGCTATGGGAACACTTACTTCAAGTCTTTACTTTCGTTTCAGGTCGCTTCTTTCCTTGATTAATGCCGGAAAGCAAGTGTTACTGTTCCAGCCTACACACGTAGATATAGTCAGACTAACTTCATACAATGCTAAAGTATGCTACAGCAATTGAGTCAAGGGACTCACGATAGCAGTTCCCCGAAAGCAGTTGACTCCCCTCCAGCCTCCACTGTTCACAGGCAAGCAATTCAAGCGAGTGGGGCTGGCGCGGAGAGGAAGCAGCCTGTCATAAGTTGCAACGCATCGTGCTGCAACTCTGCGAGGCAACCCGAAATTGGCTATGCAAGCATAACCGAACCCCCTTTTGCTGCATATACAAACAGTGTATGAACTTACTAAATATGTACTTAGCCATCTATAGCCAGCCTGCAAGCATCTAGGAGTGCACGTACCAACGTCAGGCAGACCATGATATGTATGTACGAAGATTCCAACAGACCATACTGCAACAGGTGTACGATGGAAACTAGGTAATAAAATAAAAACACTCTAGCTCCTATTTCCATCGTACAGAAAGTGCAGACAGGCGAAAACTGAAATAGCTTGCGGGGAGAACGGACCCCATCGCCGTAGTACTTCACAGGTGGCCCTTGCCTCGCAGAAACGAGACACTCGTGGCGGTCGAGCGTGTGTGCGCAGGCTCATCACTTAATGCTAAAGTAATTGGCTTCGCTTTTATCCTAATGCATTTTTCATTGTTATTGTTGGCTTTTTCGTTGCGTTCCAGAACTATTGTGGTGCCCGCACGGATCTTCCACTTGTGTGTGGGGCCGGAGGCCAACCACACTGGTGAAGGCCACTGATTTTTTACTTCACTTCGGCTATTTGTCCCTTATACAGAGTATTAGCAGGCAATCCGCACAGACGATTTGGCTCGGGGTAGTTTAGACCTGTTGTACGCCGATTGGTGTACATTAGTTTCTCAGATCCGAATTGCGTTCACTTCGCAACAACTGTTCACAACCTGGAACAATTTAAGTCCATCAATCGAGACCGTATCCGCCGATTTCCTCCATTTTTGTCGCGTACCGCAAGAGAGGCTTCTTGATTACCGGTTAGTCTTCTTACAATATTCAATGCCCGTGCGGGGGGAAAAGCACGGCATTGTGTCATTTATCTGCTGTGGTTGAAGAACCACTTTCACAAAGAAGATATCATCCCGATCGGTTGAACCGAAGTTCCTGTATGGACTGGTGCAGGTGTTTGTAATTAACGGGGAAAATGGCGGACGGGTGGGAAGCAGAAAAAGTGTTTAACTCGACTGTGTACGGCTTCACTTATGACGACCTCATACTAATGCCGGGTGAGGCGGCCGTTGGAGATACGAAGCTGTAGGCTTCCCGAGATATAGTCTCCAGTTGAGTGTTCCGGGCGAATATGTGTGTAAATTGGCCGTGGGCGTTCAGGGCACATAGGGTTCGGTGTGGACTCCGTCGACCTGTCTACAAGGCTAACGAGGGGCATCACCCTGCGTCTTCCACTAGTTTCCTCCCCTATGGATACGGTCACCGAGCACAAAATGGCTATTGGCGTGGCTCTTATGGGGTGAGCTTTGGACTCTGGTGGTCTGGGGTTTTGTTCAGCATGTGAATGGCTCGTTGCGCAGAAGCTGAAGTGCATTCTTAAATGCGTCTGCAATACAGTTCTGGTGGAGCTCGAGTGGAATTTAGCTGCATCTGTTTCGTTGTAGGGGAATTGGTATTATTCACAATAATATGGAGATAGCGCAGCAGGTACAGCAAGTGCGGAAGACCAAACGCTTCGAGAATGGATTCATAACGGAACCTTTTGTTTTGAAGCCTACTGACACGGTTCATGATGTTGATTGCATCAAAAAGGTGGGCAGCCAGAGTGTACCGTGCTCAGCAGGCGGCGGACAAACCTCCGTGCTTCTGATTCGATGATGTTTGGTAGGCGACCTCTGAACAGCAGTTTGTTTTGTCAAGTTATCCACTTGACGTGCTTGTTAGCGGTTGGGGAGTGATGCGCGTTGCTATGCCGTTGCAGAAATACGGGTACAGTTCGGTGCCAATCACATCAACGGGGGCACTTGGCGGAAAACTGGTGGGAATTGTCACATCACGAGACATCGACTTCATCACGGACAGGCATACTCCGCTGAGCGAGGTCATGACGACGGACCTTATTGTAGGCCACGAGCCACTTGACCTCACTCAAGCCAACGAGATCATGAGAAAGTCGAAAAAGGGGAAACTGCCCATTGTGAATGCGAACTTCGAGCTTGTCGCATTAGTTTCTCGCAATGATTTGAAAAAAAATAGGGAGTACCCGCTAGCATCCAAGGATCCTAACAAGCAGCTGTTGGTGGGCGCAGCTCTCTCCACAAGGTAAAGATCAGGCTGTTGACTAAGGCTTTTACGCCACAGCTGAGACGGTTAGCGCAGGCATCCCAGGAACTCATTGATGCTAGGTCACGCACACGCATAGCTTTGAGCAAACTGGAAACCTGGACATTGCTGCAGGCCGGGAGAACTTGAAAGAGCGAAAGCGTTGTTGCAAGTCGGAGCTGATGTTCTGGTTATAGACAGCAGCCAAGGTGATTCTGTGTTTCAAGTGGATCTCGTAAAACAGCTAAAGTCGGCCTACCCAAACACGCAGGTTAGTTGGCTGTCCGTTGTCGACGAGAATTTCTTAGTTTCCCCTCGTTGAACTGAGGCTAGCTGTACATTCATCTGAGCTTTAGTGGGCCTTTTATCTGCAGTCTTACGAGTGAGGTGATCGTCGGTTATTGGGTGTATGGGCTATGTGCAGATCATTGGAGGAAACGTGGTCACGGCGCGACAAGCTAAGTCTCTCATAGACGCCGGAGTCGACGCGCTGCGGGTTGGCATGGGGAGCGGATCAATTTGCACTACTCAGGTGAGCGGAGCTGCAGCGCAACTGTTGTCAGAGGTAGCCATTGCGTTCCCACACAAAGTGGAAAATCCTAGTGACACTGTTATTCGGGTTACTTTTTCAGGTGGTCTGCGCTGTGGGTCGGGCCCAGGCCACAGCTGTATACCACGTCAGCAAGTACGCCAGAGAAATGGCAAACATCCCTTGCATTGCTGACGGCGGAATACAGAATTCCGGCCAAGTCGTCAAAGTGAGCGTAATCAATAATTAAGTTGGTCTGGTTTGAATAACATTCAGTGTTCAGAATTATTGGAAATTCCGCATGTTGTCCAACGTCTATCTCGTCTCCATCATGCAGGAGCGTGGAAATAATAGTTGGCCTCGTTGTTTCCAGCGTGGTCCTTTCTGTGTGCAGGCGCTAGCCTTAGGGGCCAGCACAGTGATGGTTGGATCTCTCTTAGCAGCTACGGAGGAAGCCCCAGGGGCTTACTACTTCCACAACGGCGCTCGCGTGAAGAGCTACCGTGGTATGGGTAGCATAGAAGCTATGCGAGCGGCGTCGGGGGCCGGACAGCAGCCCCCGGCTGATGGTAGCACCAGCCCCACGTCCTCCGCTTCCGGTGGTTCAGCGGCACGATATTTTGCAGAAGGTCAAAAAATTCGCGTGGCACAGGGTGTCACAGGCTGTCTTGTTGATAAAGGCTCTATTCGCAATCTTATACCTTATCTAATGCAAGGGGTGAAGCACGGATTCCAGGATGCAGGAGTGCCTAGCATTCAAGCACTTCACGAGCAGCTGTACTCGGGCCAAGTCCGCTTCGACGTCCGGTAGGGAAACTGTTTGAGTCTGGATCTTTTTGCGTGCCGGTCCATGTGTACGGTGGTTGGGGAGACGTTGGCTCTCACAGTGGCAAAGGAAAACTCGGCAAGGGTTGGGAATACCTAAGCAGCGCACTTAGCCAACGCCGCGCTGTTTTGCGCTTAGCTCACATTCAATGAACTGATTTCATGTTTGTTGTAGGTTATTACCCGCAAGAAGATCTGCTCAGTTTTAGCGTGTCTGTGTATGCTTATTTTTCACAGGTCTGCCGCGGCACAGAGAGAAGGCAATGTTCACAGCCTAATGGTTTTCGATGGAGCAAGCAAAAACTAAGTACATAGATTGTCTGGTCCTTCGCTGCACGATTTAAAGCCATGGTGGCGCTGATTTCCGTTAGGCATGTGTCCCCAGCGACGACGTAAGTCTCGTAAGTCTGGGCTTCATGCAGAAAAGCCTGGACAAGTCGCCTGGTTGTGATCCTTTAGAGCGCATCTGGCTCTTCTATTCGACAGTGGAAAGCTTTAGAACGGTCATCTGCTGTGCACTCGTCCACCTCGTTTCATAATTTCAACACGCAAGCTTTGGGAAAGCAACGCTTCTTCGAAGATGGTATTTGTGGTTCTCGGCGGTTTGCCACACAACCCCACCTCCCGCCCCCATCCCCATATGGTTTCACTACAGGGAAGTGGTAGTATGGTAAGTGTGGGAGCACGAAATGGCAAACTTTCCCGTGCTTCTAGGAGAGTAGAATTCTCATGCATGTAACAGGTGATGTCTTCGACCTCCCTTTGCTTTTTCGGCATCAGATACGCAATTCGCAGGCTTCGGCCATGCGGATTGGAAGAAACTACGTTTATAGATACTCGTGCGTTGATGTATACCGCGCCAAAGAGTCATTTGCTGGTGGGCTCCATGTCAGTGTACGACCCCCTAAGCTCCGGGTTTCAGACGGTGTGCATACTGCGGTTCCCACGGAGCTGACGGTATTTAGGCAGCTCCGCCTGTAACCCGCTTGATTTTAAGTTAGTATACAGAACCAGGACATTTATGGTGTTTCTGCATGGTTTGGTCGGGGATTTACGTAAAACCAATCATTGAGCGGAGAAGTGGATGCTTTCCTGTTAGTGCATCCCTAGCTACAGGGTTGTTTCGTTGCATGTTTCACTTTTCTGCTGCATTTCCACTATGTGCGCTCCTCTGCTGGTTTTGGCCTGCAGCCAGTTTAGGTTCGGTCTTAGTTGTCACATATTTCTCCTTGGCCACGCTGGAGAGCTAAAGCATCTGGGGTAGAGTGATGTATAAATACCCTACACATTAGTGTTTAAAGCAGGCACTTACTCAGGACGCTAGTAGCGGTGTGGCGCCGGGAGTTTGACTCCCGTCGCGTTCTCCAGGGCACTTCG
The DNA here is from genome assembly GCF_000499745.2 of Eimeria mitis. Lineage (NCBI taxonomy): Eukaryota > Apicomplexa > Conoidasida > Eucoccidiorida > Eimeriidae > Eimeria > Eimeria mitis. The sequence goes on along the minus strand of NW_013570940.1, from coordinate 34,710 downwards.
GCGCCGCGTGCGGCAAGCCCAACCCTTGGTTGAGGCAATCGAGACGGTATATTGCATAATGTACATAGGTAAGCATGGATAGTAGCTGAGGATGGATGATATGACGCCATTTCCACAAGTCGGCAGCGGAGGTACCTATCAAGAGAGCCGGGTACCCTCCACAGCCATCACGAACTGAGTTTCTGTTGCATGCATTCCATTTCGACCTAACGGGGGGGAGTGGTTTTTTCGTACGACGAGTAGGAGTCATTTCCTTCGTCTTTAAGTTGCAGAATGATCCAGGGTTCGAACTCCCATTGAGGTCCATGGTTCGAGGGGGCCCGGGGGGAACCGCTGACGCGGCGGTAGTGCATGCGTCCCTGTAACTATGGGTGTTAATATATTTCACAGTTGCGTTGCAACAAGAAAACTGATTTTCTTCTCTTATTGTTTTATCCTGAAAGTGTCGCGGAATAGGGAGGCTTGCACAGTGGAGCGCCCGGGCCGTACGATTGCCTTAGTGCAATTAGCGCCGATACTCTGTTTCGCTCAACGGTTCCCACATAAGACGGGGAAAGTCGCTCGAAGAGCTGGGTCAGCTGCCAGCAGACGTCTTTGGGTTATATATATCTGCTTAGTCGGCAGAGTTGGGGGAACATGAGCACACGGAAACGCCACAGGAGTCAAAAGACTCAACGACGCCCACCAATCCTAACGCACGGGGATGAAATGGCCTCCAGTAATATCTCCGACACTCAAGTGTTAGCTGACACTACCCCAGCTGAAAAGGCTGCCGAAGAACGTGCCGTTCCATCATTTCTTTCGGCTTATTTCGTTCAAAACTACATTACCAGCATGGCATTTCATGCGTACATTGCGTTCGCGCCTACACTGCTTTTACCTATATTGAAACAGACCTCCCTCTTTAGCAAGTGGAGCTCGAATGCAATGGTCACCCTCGGTGTGTTCTTATCCAATGCCTCATGGATGGAGCTCTTCAACTTCAACTGCACCGGGGATGCAGGCTCCGCTTTCATTGTGGCCGTTCAAGAGAAGCGATTCCTGGAAGCTCGTGGCTATTCCTTAGCACCTGCTACAAAACGTAGGACTCAGACAGTCAGCATGTTTAGGGGTGCTAACGCCTGAATCTCTTTCTCTCTGAGCCGTCCAGCAATGTTCTTTATGCCTTCCACTCAGCGGATCTGTGGGTGGACTATTCAGGCATGTGGTTGCTCGGTGGCATCTCGGGATTCTTAGGTGCTATAACGGTGGGCCTACTCACAGCTGCATTCAGTGGGCTGAACCCGTTCGGCGACACTTTGCCCCTTCCTCAGGAGATTTTTCGCCTGGTGAGGGAAACGAAAAACGAGGAGCCTTCGATCCTCGAAGATCTGATGGACGCGACAATGACTGCTAGGCAAAAGACTGTCGCCGTCGCGTTTATTCGGACAGTAGCAATTTCTGTTGTGGGTTCGTGCCCACCGATGCTGGTTCCACTCTTGTTAGGACTGCAAAATCAGTTACAGTCAAGCACGTCTTACGAGGTCTTTCGCGCAATCAGCGTGCTATTTGATACATTTGTTGCAGAATTTCTCTGCTGTTTTGTCGTTTATGCGGTCAGCGCCGTCTTCACGTCAGCAGGATTTTACCTTAAACTAAGGCATGCACAAAGGTTAAACTTGGCTGTCCTCCTCTTCGCCGTCATTGCGGGCCTTCCCTTCTGCACTGTTGTGGGTGAGCATTCAGAGGTACACGCGCATCGTATTGCAGAAGGATGGAGTAGAAGTGTTAATAGGTAAGGATGCAATTTAGACCGCGCATGAAGTGGGCATGTCTGCTGTTTGCAGGTGGCCCAATGCTGGGGATATCGTTCGCTGGCTTGGTGGCCGGGTCCCGATTGGACCCGTGGTGCTTCGTGCTAATGGCGTCAGCAGATTTCTTGGCAGCTCTGAGCGCAATATTTTGCGTCAGGCCAGTACAGCATGCCTTCTTTAGTGTGCCCGCCTCGAATATAAAGAAGAGAGTCTGATAACACCGCATCTCTCTTCGCTCCGCTGAGCCAACTCCGCATGTAGCGGACGAAAAAGATAGAGTTAGCAAGAATTCCACTATCTCTGGGGCGTGGGGTGCTCTAATGGCAGGAGCAGGTTGCGCTACTCGACCTTCCATAAGGGCGGACCAAATTCATGAGTTCTCGCACCGCACACGAGCTCAAGAAGCGAACTTAAACTGGTGTAAACATTGTAGAGAGAGGAGTTATCGCGTTAGCTCCATTGGTGGCTTAGCAGCCTTATTCAATGGTGCCACCAGTTGTTCAGTGCCAGCGCGATGCTACTTAGAACCGCAACGCATGCAAACAACATTTGTATTCTGCCAGGAACTGGCGTATTAGCTGCGGACAACCGCAAGCTTTCCTGTGGCTCTATTCCCCTGACTATCCGTCTGGTTTTCGTAAATAAATGGCTTTAATAGTCCCCTCGAGGGGGAAACGGCACCGCAGCCGGGTGTGCAAACAGTTTCTAAAATGTGTATGGGCTTTTCAGGCAAATATGGGGATGCCTACATATCTTCAGCCCACCAAAACAGAAATCAATGCGGCGTGTGTACGCCAAAACTGTCCGCAAATTCTGTAATTAATTTGAGCAGTGCCAGCAGTGTCTCAGGGTGGGCTAGCGTACACGCCTGATAGCCCGTGTGCCCGGGGGATTCACTGTACACCTAGATGATGTAGTCTGGGCCGAAGTCTCGTCGCCAGCTGGAGAACGACCTTCCAGTTGAGCGGTTTTGGGGTTCATGATGGTGCAGTCATCTCCACGCTGTTGTGGCGTGCTTGCGTCGCCATCGAAACCACTGCCCTGGCCGATACCTCTCAGCAAACGTTCTGCCTCTAGGCTGAGGTGGCGCCGTGACCTTGCCTCTTTGCGCTGTTGGGCGATCTCTTGCGGGGATAGTGGCTTACCTTCCAAGGGCACTTCTTCCCATGGATACTGAAAAAGCAACACAGAACAACACTTCGAGAACAAACAAAGAATCACTGCTAGTTGAAACACTAGAAAAGGTCGTTGCCTTTGTTCCTGCTTATGCCGCTAATTGCCCTGCTTGCATCCGCTTACCGGCTTGGGCTCAGTCTGTATTCCTTGGTAGACCCAGGCAGCTTTCTCCCTGTTCCTCATGTTTTCAAGCTTCCAGTACTCTGAAATGCGGACGTCTGCCTCCGCGAACAACGTTGGCAGCCAACGGTTTCCGATTTCTCTTCTAAGAAACTGTGGTAGCCCACTAGCTATTGAGTTAGGAATTATGCTGGGGATTTCGCATGAACTGAACCCCAACGCTTTCTGTTCATAGTCTTCATCCTCTTCCCAGGTTGACTCCGTGCCATCAGACTGTGCAGATGATCGGGATCGCCTAGAGTCAGCGTGATGTAGCTCATTCTTCTGCCTGCAACGCCTGTCCCAGGCCGGCCTTTCGATTGTCACACAATTTCTTTCCAAATAATCGGCTAAACGAGTGGGAATCCGCATGTTATTGTTTTCCACGGTAGCTCTTGGATAGCTTTCCAGTGCAGAGCTTTGCACATAACTTCCAGGAGGAATAACGCAAGCATATCGTGAACAGGGTCGTAGACACCGGGCAGTTAAACATGCATCAGTGCGTTCCTTTACTGAAAGTTGTCCTATGCTCCATGATGCACGTGACGGAGTTGGCAGGGACGAGATACGGAAACGAGCTTCCCTAGGACTGGAGGGCCTGTCTCCTCTCGAAGTCGGCACTGCTGACTTCAGGACCTCCTCAAGTGGGCTACCACACCTACCGTTTACAGGGCTCTTTCCACTGGCTGGCAGCGTTGAGTCGCAGTCTGGAAACGCTTTGATCGGTTTCGGTGGCTTAAGTGGAACGCTCAGCATTAACGGCCGACCAGTTTGCGGCTCACTGTTCTGGATGCACGGAAAAATCGTGGAACAGACAACGCCATCCAGGTGGGGAAGGCGTTGCCGCGTGTCCCGATACCTACGAGCAAAAACGCCGACGATGCGGTAAGGATTCCGCTCGGATATTACCAGGCAATCTCCAAAAACGTCATTTGCCGATGGCCCGAACCAGTCCTGTGACTCCCTCTGTCCTTCTTCAGCTTCTAGTTGAACCTGGCTCTTCTCCGTCCATTTCGAAGGTCGCAACATCCGTTTGACCAAGGTGTCTGCAAGCAAACGCAGAAAACCTGCATCAGTTGCTCAGTCCCAAGCTGCACGGGTGCGAGCTGAAAAGCATCCTACGCAACGGATACTGAAAGGCATTGCTCTGAAGTGTCGTGAGGGTGCAGTGGCGGACCGCTAGTGTCGATTGTCCACTTTTTCCCAACCAGAGAGTTCAGGATATTCAAGCACCGTCTGTGCAATGACTCTTTAACATCATTTAATTGCCGATGTAACCCATTGACCTCGTGTTCCATGGCATCAAGTGCAGGGTTTTGTGTCTCGTCAATTGCTTGCTTCTCGGCAGCCATTGCCGCCACATTCCTGTTGGCATTGGCAACAGCCTGGGCTCGGCAGGCAATATTTGTCTTCAGGTCGAACTGAGATGCATTCGGCCGCTTAGAGCCTTCTCTACATTGTTTACTCAGAGCAACTTCTGCAGTTCCGTGAGACTCGATCCCGCCTGTGCTCGTTGATAAAGCGCATTCATCCATGAATGACACGCGAATCGGCCGGCGACTAGAAGAGGTGCGCCTGCTTCCATTGGCCCTATCGGTACTTCGAAGCCCCTGAGAGGTACTAGAAAGGGTGACGCTGCGAGGACGTGGGCTGTCATGGTCGGAATCCGCTGAGCTTGAAGATTGAGAACTCTTTGAGAGGACCCAGCTAATTCTGCTCCGCCCCGTTGAGCCTATTGCTGCGCAAGCTGCGGAGGATCCCTTGCGGGCTTCTTCCAACACAGCTGGCTCTTCCACGGCATCAGAGTCTGACGACACGCTCAGCGAGCGAGAACTGGCAGGGCTACCCCCCACCCCTCCCCTTTGCATTTTCAGTTCTCGATGCATGCGCAAAAACCTCCAAGCGTCTCAGATGGAGGTTTAGCAACAGCGTGTTCCCGTTAACCCTGCACTCCACTCGAAACTTAACCATAGGTTAGCCCCACCAGAGCAGGGCAGCTGGAGCGTGAATGCGTCCATACGGTTGTGTCTATCGCAATATGAAGCCTCTTAATGACCACAAACCACACGGATCCTTGGAGAAAAGTGACCAACACTCGTCCAAAAAGTGGCACTGGGCAGCACTGCAACTTCCTGACGAGCAGCGCTCCTCCAAGGGCCTCCCAACCTTGCAGGATGGCAGCAGAATATCCCCCCAATTAGCAGAATTACATGTGAGTCATCTAGCAGGAGCATGTGATGTCCAAACCGGCAGATGGGATATATTATCTAGTGGCATCACGGCGTCCTGAAGTAAGGTTTTGCATCGCCAGGCCAGCAGGGCCGTGCTACCCTCTGTTAAACGGGCGCCTTCCTACAAAATGATGTAAATGAACCATTCCAATCAAATGGAGGCTGACAACTTCGGTGCGTTATCGCAGCCTGCTGGTTGCTTCGGCGATTAGCTGACGGTAATGAGACCTCTCCAGGCTGCTTAACTTGCCGAGCTCTTGACTGCAAGCAAGAAAATATGCAAGCAAAGAGCACCGTAAGAGTTATGGGTAAGTTTCAAGAGCTCGGCGAAATCGGTAAGGTTATTGCGATTCCTCGCGTCTCGAACTCTCGACGCAGCCTACACTGCACTGGCTGTGCCGGAAGCCGATTCGGACCATAGCATGCCCAGCCATGCAGTAGTCGAAGTCCCAAACGAACACTGTGAAAACAGCTAAATAAGTATACAATTTTTATATACAAGGGATCGTTTGAGAGACACACAGTAGTGCGAAGGGCAAGAAAACGCCGGTCTATTGCCATCGGTTCCGGTGGCTCGCCGGCGAACATCGATTTTCGACTTCAAACGAACTATGCCCTGCATTGGATGCGGTGCCGCAACGCGACTTCAGATACAAACGATATACAATCTATTGTTACTTTAGTACCTATTAGAGCCTGGAAGAGTGGTGAGACTCTAGCGTAGTGTACAGTGGATGTAATCCCATGTGGACCGCCGAGCAAACCGCTAAAGTTCCTCATGCATCTATGAGAAAATCTTGAAATATACAACACTTTGGTCAAGAAGCGCATATTGGTCAATCTGAAATCGCAGTTTTGAGCGAGGCGTTTGCACCATGTCTGTGACGGTGGCCGAGGATTCAGCGAACTTCGATTTGTTGACTTATATTCCGAGCTGCAAGTAGCAGCAGCAGGCAACACGGGTCGGATGTTCTGGAGGGTTCTAGCTTCAGTATGGGTTATGGCATTCGTATCCTGGATAAGCGAGTCCTGAAAAAACTGACAGTGAGATTGACAACAAAGTGGAAAGTCCGGCGGGCTGACCGCTCTGAGTGCTCTGGTGAGTATGGGCACGCCGCCAGGCGTACTAGGTACATGAGCTAATTGCCTGCGAAGCTCCAGAAGAACGGTTTCAATTACACAGTTTGATTCCTGGTTGGAGTGTGCTTATGTTCTTAGCCACACTGGCGGAAAGCCTAATGGGCCACGTAGACGTCCTTTAGGTGGCCAATCTGGCATATCACAGAACCACCCACTTCTGAGAAGCCAGCCTGACTTATCACAATTGATTAGCTCTAAGAAAAAGTGCGGCAGATGTATGTTCACATGAGGGCCAGTGGAATGGCGAATCGTGTCGAAGTGTAAAGCTAAGGATGGCATTGGACTTTCTGCAAACGTTTTTCAGACTGCACCTGGAGGAAATGAAGCCAGCTGTATCTGTAACTGTGCATCAGCTGACATTCGGAGTGTGGTTTTCGAATTAGGAGCTTAATTCTGACTAAAGGAAGCTAGCAGTATGCCGTCGGCTGCTACGGGGGCGAAGAAACACAAGCTATCCCTCACTCGAAGAGCAGTAAGCGTGCGCGGCTAGCTAGCTACGCTGCACGGCATCACTAGAATGACTGCACGCTCCATAAGCTCGGGGTCTTCGTTTACTGCCCTTTCCCATCAGAGACGATGCTGACCCCGCAAGTGGCAATGACGAGGGGCAGAACCCAACCGATTGAACTTGTGCCCTGACGGTCCTTTTATGCTCGCAAGCCCCATATTCGTATTCAACCTCATACGAGAATCTGTCTGATACCACCAGCGAAATAGTCTTAATTCTCCTTCAACGGCAGAATGGGAGGTATACGAAAGAGAGGGAATTATTCTAGAGAGGATTTTAGACACTACTTATGCTGGCAGCTCTGCAGGTGGCTCCACGCCCTCTTCAAATGTCAAGAAATGTAGGCAAAATAGCATCGTAGCAAACTTGTGGCAAGTTGGTTATTCATGCATTGAAGATACACCCTTGACGTAGGCCTTGTAAAAGGGAAGCTGTACCGTCCATTTAGCCTGGGAACCCCCCCCCCCCCCNACCCCCCCCCCCCCGCGTTCTTCTTAGGTGCAAGGAAAGGCCTTGACTCCAGCCGGAAGCTGTCTTGAGTTGGAATAGAGTCAAAGTACTGATGGAAAGGCTTCCCAAAGGGCAACTAAAATCTCCTCCATTGTCCACGAGCCCTGAGCGCATCGGCGCAGGTTCCTGTGACTGCCAAATGGTGGTCGCGTCCAGTCCCGAGTTGCAGCGCCTCCTGAGGCAACTTCAGCCGCAAGGCAACGCATCAACCTGCTCTAGCCAAGGCCCCTTTTGGTTCAGGCTTTATCACTGTAGGCAAGACTTAACACTTACTTGGCCCTCAGTATAACGCTTGCTCTCTGGCCTTCATCAAGGACAGAAGCGAGCTGGAATCTAGGTAAAAACTTAAAGTAAGAGTTTCCCGAAGGCAGCTGACCCCCTTCCCCTCTCCTCAGGCCTCCTGCGAGTTGAGCTCATGGCCTGGGTGTTGCGCGGAGGAAGCAGCCTGAAGTGGCGTTGCAGCGCACCACGCTGCGGCTTGTGATACAAGAAATCCTTACGCGTGCAGACAAGTAACCTTCAGCGAAGCTTCCTATACTGCATGCCTTGCCTCTGAATACACTTATAGAACGTTGGTATTTCTATGGAGGCTGGCTGCTACTGAGTGTGTAAAATAAGTTAGCACAGCAGCCTTCACTTGGCCTAGGTAGGTTGCGTGTAAGCAATGTACCTGCTTCAGACAGAGCATCCTACACGACGTGCTTGTTGAGAAGCGATTGAGCATCCTTCTTTTAAGGGTCCTACCGCCCAAATAAGACATATTCGGTATAGTGGCATGTTTCGTTGTTAGCACTATAATACATCACGACTAGCGATAATCATATTCGTAACGGAGAAACAAGCCACTAGTACTAATAGCGATAATCAATTGATGTCCCTAGAACGAATGTGGCTGAAGAGGTCAAAGAGCAACCATCATTACGTAGCGTGAGCTGCACCGCCAGCTACGTTGTGATGGATGCTCTTGGTCTATGTGATTCCCCTAGGATACGCGCCTCATGGGCTCTATTCACCCAAGCTGCTGAAACACTCCTCCTTCTTAAAGGATACTTAAGATGCTGAAACACGCATTAAAAGGCGGAAGTATCTTCCATAGGGCCCTCCAGTTGTTAACACGGAAGAATTCACCGTGTATTTGCCGGTGTTCCGTCACAACGTTAGGCTTCCTTGCCATTTTTACTTCGAAGCTGCGCAAAAATAACCTTCAGAGGCCATATGACGCGCAATAAGTACAATTCATTTGCAATTTGTAGTGCTCGCACTACAACAGCGGGACGGGAAGTGGTTGCACCTGTGCCTTGTGCTCACCGTGGCTTTGACTTTTTTTAGTAGCTAATAATTAGTAAATTAGTTTTCAAGGTGTGTTGCACCATCGTTACATTATGGGCGTTGGAGCTAATGATGGTAGAATACTTCGGTGGCTGCAGCCGCACGCCGCCGCCCTGCTGTCTCCCTTGTTCACTTCCAATTTTGCCTTTTTTTGATTGGAACTCGTGGGCTTGAGGGAATAATATAATCTGTCACAGCTGAAGAGACTTTTTGGTAGTTCCAGGTCGAGCAAGCTGGTGCTTACGTGTCTCAAATGCGTGCAAGACAGCGGCACTCCATGCGGAAGCTGGTAGTCTTGGTGAGTCAACTTCGTCTTGATGGCATCCGCAACGTCTTGTTGTTTCCAAGAGGATGCCGCATGCGTAATAATTGATGAAAAGACCGTTCGGAGGTTGGCTCTAGCGGGAACCGATTGCTCCACGAAGAGATGTGTGGAATCTTGTGAGGTGGACGAGTTGGTGATATTCTTGTGTCGTGCTCTACTTCTTACGAGGCGCACTCTCTATGTACTGTTGTGTGTGCCTACCGAAGCCCGCTCCACTCCATCACTCAGGCTCTCAAACGAATCGCATTCTGGCGATCGCGGCGGTCGGTTTGGAGATGCCGCCACCTTTGTTTCATGCGGAGTAGAAGCATGGCGGCTCATCGTATGCCTTCACACCAGGGTGGGGAGCTTGGCTCGCCGGTTTGGGCTCACGGCGGTCCCTATTATAATTCCGTGGGATTGTGCAACTTCCCGCGCCGGGGTTCCGGCTGACGGGTCGACCCCAGCTTGCACACACTGGGTGGAGCGAGCAAGAGCAGCTGTGTTGCATCATTACCGACAAACTAGTGGAGGCAGCTTTTCTTGGCAACCTGTCGATGAGGCTGGGCTGGCCAATGCAGTTCCTCTTGTATTGGATAATGTTACAGCATTTTCTAGCTGTGTAGCCTGTGACATCTGGCCAAGGCATTGCCATCTAAGCCCATTTCAAGGAAACATTCGAGTTTGTTCTTCCGATCAAGCATTACTTGTTGAGGTGGAGGAACAAAGCATATCGCAGGTTCAACAGTCGGCGCTTCTTATCCGCGAAAACCCTTGCGATGTGAAGTCCAACGGGGCTTCGCAAGGGGTTTGCGAAGATCGCAGCGGAGACACGGCTACCGACGACGAGAAAGTGCAAGCGCAAGTGCCTTTCGGGTATACGGTTGTTGCTGGAACGTTTGATCGGCTGCACGCTGGCCACCAGCTGCTACTGGCCGCAGCAGTACTATCGGCGCGACAGCGAATTGGCCTTGCGGTTGCCTCGGGTCCCTTGGTCAAGAAAAAAACGATGTCTCAGCAGGATATGGCTGCAGCCGGCATAGAACCCTTCGCGTTTCGCCTTCAGGCTGCTGCTGCCCTTGTGCAGCTTCTTGCAGCATCTCAAGGGAAGGAAACGCGCGTGGCAGGCTTCATAGAAGCATTGGAGGAGGAGGAGGCAAGCATGTCGAACGAGTTACACCATCATTTATCACTACTAGGGGGATCCAGCCGAGTTAATTGTGGTTTCAGGGGAGTTATTGAGAGTCCTACTAGTGCACTGGCAGATACCTTTGGCGGCAGCGTGCAGCTACAGGTCTTCCGCATAATTGATGCTGTTGGGCCTGCTGACAAGCTGGCATTCGACTGCCTAGTCGTCTCAGCCGAAACACTGAAAGGAGCCATTGCAGTGAATAGCATTCGCATTGAGGCCGGCAACAAGCCAGTCTTTGTGCTTACCGTGGGACTCGTGCCAACAGATGCGTGGGTAGCTCATCAGGCAGCTGAAAAACTAGCGGCGTACTTTCCATTCCCTCTTTGCAGTGGAGTGAATCAATTTGAACAGAAATCCGGCATTTGCGTGCTCACTGGAGAGGAAAATGGACCAGAATCTACAATGCCGGCTAATGCTCGTGCCCCGTCAAAGGGGGAGGAGCACAGCAGCGTCCAACAGGAAGACCATAACCCCACAGCTGGATCACTGGAAGTGTTCCCGGACAAATTGAGTTCAACAGCGTTGCGCCAGCTGCAACGAAAGCGACTGCGTTGTGGATCTGTTGCAGATCTCTGCAAGCGATTTCACGCAGCTTGGCTTTGGCTTGAAGGACGTGAAGGCGAGACGGGAACTACTGAGCTGCAGTCGTGTTCCACAATGTGGAGCATACTATGCGCCGAGCATGCAACCCCTTGGAGGAGGCTACACACTTTTGATCGGGTGGCGCGAGCCCTTGAACTATTAGACGCCTCGAAGCCCTCTGTGAACCGAGAGCCAGTTGTGCTAACCGTGTTTTTTGGTTCGCTGCTGGCGTGCCCTTGCCATTATATCACATTGGGAAGGGGTGCTTGCACGGCATGTGACTCTAGAGTGTTGACAACAGCTGACTGTGCTAACACGTGCACTATACCAAGTTGGAGTCCTGAAGCTGAAGATGCCGCATGGCATAGATCTGCAGTGAAGCTCTTGGCAGAACTCCAGCGTAAGTGGGGGAGGTGCTCGTTCGCAGCTGCACAGAACAGCCAGCGATATACAAGAAAGGTGCCAGCAGCGTCCACCTTTGTTTATGGTGATACCTTGCTGGAGGGGCGCTTCTCCTTGCTGATGGGTCTGTTGTTGGAGCACCGTGCTGCCAGCCTCACGAGATTAGCCCCAACTGCACAAGCAGTAAATGCGCTCCGAGGAAGACGTGATGTATCTCGGGATGACGAAGAAACGGCAACTATGGTACTGCTTGCACGCCGTCTTGGACAGTTGGAATTCACTGACAGGTCAGTTGAGGAAAAAACGCGATTGAGGAGACTGCGACAAGAGTATTTTTTTGTTAGTGAGGACTGTTTCCGCAGATACCGAATGATGCAAGTAGCGCACTTGCTGGAGAATGCTAACAGCCTCGACTGTCTGAATCATGAAGAGCTCTTCCACGCTCGAGTGAGCCTGGAGCGTGAGCTAAGCATACTGGAGACACAAAGTTTACACGATGAACCTTCTACTTGCCTCTGAGACGAGACAATTTTCTGTAGCATACCAGCCACCAGGTCCCCATCAGTTTGCCAGTAGTCCCACTATCGAAAATGTAGCGGAGCCTGCTTCTAGGCTTTCCTGTTCATTGCGCTTCAGTGTCTAGCATGCCTGTCTAGCTGGGGGTGGGGTTGGGTTATTACAGTACGAGGCAAGCCGGGCTTTCCCTATTTCGTCGTGTGTCCCACTAGCCATCTCGAGACTGTGCCACTGACTAGTTAGTGATTCGAAGACGATTTCCACCCGCTCCCCTTAGAAAGAATCAAGGCCCCTAACAGCTAACTTCAGGAAAAAGAACGATGGACAGAGAACGAAGAGGGCAGTGAACTCCCCTTGCGTGTTTGCACTCTAGGAAAATCTTGGACTAGAGTGCATCTCCTGTCAGGAATGAGCTTGCCGTGTTGGCATTACGCTGTCATCCGATGTGGCAGCGCAGTGCCAGGACCACCAAACTGCTAAGTTCGTAGTCAGCATCGTAGCGCTCGACGTACAAGAAAATATTTGGGTGCGCTAGGGTTATAAGGGCAGTGGCCTTGACTATCGGTTGGACCTGGTTTTGGCAGGTATATCATCCACCAAATCACAAGGCGCTGCACAACGGTGTTAAATAGGCTGCAGCGCACTCTTCACAGCGCCGCAACGCTACCTGGCGTAGATCATTCTACGCAACAGGGCAGAAGCCTTGAGCATAGCCAACAACCTCGCAGAACGAATCTGGAAAGTCTACTGCCCTATTTTATGTTGTGACGAGAATGAAAGTTCCACAACGCTAAACGAGCAGCATGGGGCACCAACTGTTGACGAGCACTTCCGCCCATTCCAGCTTAACAAAGCCGTATTCACGTACGGTAGCGTAGTTGAAGAGCTGCAAACTCCTCGTCCAGGTATGTGCACTGAAGGTGACCGTACTGTGAGGAAATTTGCTCCTACTCATCCAATCTCCAAACAGCCACGATGCTGGCCTGGAAGGACTGACGAAACGCCGTTTGCCGCCGAAATCGCAGAGACTGCGACGGTCAACCACGCTTCCTGAGGCGGTCTCTTGGAGCGCTGGAGTGTCCCAGTCTCCAACTGTTGGTTATCTTCAGCATACCCCCCGGCATATGCTGCCTTGCCAATTTACAAGTGCAAAGCTGCAAACTCCACGCCGTCCGTAAAGGAAGGCAAGGTAGTATCCTCTGCAATCGTACCGTCAGGCACGCAGAAGCCTCCCCTCACTTGGCAGCTCACAAGCTAAAACCACAAAAAACAAGCAAAAATACGCAGTTGGCAAGTGGGGGATTGCTGAAGAGGACCGCAGGCATCAATATCTTACGCTTTGAGAGGCTGAAATGCTCTATAAGCAGCACTTGAAGCCGCTTGCATCACGGACTGATCTATTCTTTCGGATGATCTTACTTTGCAGTCCTTTCCGACCTTTGCACCCGGGCAGAGTATAACGCGCTGGAGCACTGCCTTTGCCCCCACCTCCGTGCCAGCCATGAGGATCGACTGCGTTACTTTACAGCCTGATCGCAATACGGCGCTCTTGGCAACAACGCTTCTCTTAACCACCACGTCTGCTTCTAAGGTGGCGCCGTCCGCCAAGACGCAGTCGCGCATCTGATCAAAATACATGGATAGGCACAGTGCAACACATTGGGCATATGAAGCACGAAATGAGCGCCTTAACAGCTCAAGGCTACAGGGAAAAACAGCAAAGCTCATCTTACGCTTCCAGGTTTCTTGGGATTGTGCTCCGGAAGGGCCCAGTCAGGAAGAATTGATCGTAGCTCATCTAGCCGGCCACAACAAAACTGCAAGCAAACAGTGTAGAGTAAGCATTCCACCATCTGCGCACCCATGTAACCCTAGTGGAGCGTTAGTACAACCTGCTAAGGAGCCAGAAAAAGCATGTAACAGCTCACCCTATTGTTCATTTCCCGGTAGTCATCAAGATTGTTGACGCGACAACAAATCCCTGCTGCTTCTGGGTGTATGCAGCACACAACCCGGTTGCCCTTGGCCTGTACCAAACCATGCACTGGGAAACCTCCGCAAGTCTACGAAGGTTAAATAGTTCCATAGCGGTGGACTAGGCAACTCTAGTAAAGTGGCCTATGTAGACCGCGACCGCTAAAGAGCATGTGAGGCACGTGAAAAAAGGCATGTGCATGCCACGTACTGGACGGGGTGGTGGATTCGCCGCAGTGTACAATATCGGCAAGGAACTCTCACTGGGGAGTTCGCCTGTTGGTGCCGTGGCAGTTACGGATGACGAAGTCGCTTCCTCCTCTCCCTGCTGCTGGATGGCCCACAACTGCCGCTCAAAAACGTCGCACTCAAGTCGACTGGTGGACCAAACTGCGTATATAACGACATGACAAGCATACAGCACCATCCAACTGCAAAGGGTTTCTAGAGCAGACTGACGAGTGTTACAAGGCAACCGCGAACTGGCCGCAGAGAAGGAATGGAAAAGGGGCCTATCCTACCTTGTGCTGCGTGGGTCATCTGCATTGTGGTCATATAGGGAACAAGGTCAAACTGAATGCAACCAAGCACCCACTCAAGCAGAGCTTGTGACAATACTTGCAGCCCTCCAAGCCCTATGAGCAACGCCAGTGTGCTCCATGTGCGAAGGCACATTATCTAGTCCGCATGGCTGCACGACATGCTGATACAATTCCTCTCCATGCATTTTGCCTGCGATGCTGTTTTACTTCTCCAGCGATTTCGCAACTTACGCGAATAGAGTACAAACTGTGACGCAACGAGGGTTGGTCGAAAATCTTCAGCGTTGCGTGGGCAAAAACATAGACGTGCGGATCGTAGAAATCGGGTAGCAAGTGCTGGGATGGATGTAGGAATAGATGCAACTTCGACAGCTGTAGAGAGCTGCCGTGACTGATGCCTGAAAATGCGCAGGTATGGAAAGCCAATGCTCCCTCAAAAGTTCGGCATGCGTCATAGATCTAGGGTGAGCGTTACTGAAGCACGAAACATATTCTGAGCTGCTGATATAAGCTCACTGTGCCTGTCTTGGATTGCCAGTAGCTGAATACCTGATTCGTCCACCGCGACGGTTACGGGGTTTCCCCTGCTCGTGTCACATTTCTCTTGTTGCGTTTCTTTTGACTTTTTCCCGCCTCCCTTCCCCTTAGTCTGCTCTGCTATAGGCTGAGCAAAAGGGTCGCGAGGCAGTAAGTAAACTGTACAGGCCGCCCCTTCTGCTCGATGACGATCTGCCCAAAAACCAGAAGTACAGAGGCCAGGAAGCCCTGAAGGCTCTGAGCTGAAGTGACTTAAAGAGGTGCATGCCCCATGATTCACTGTACAAGTTACGACAAGAAAGATCTAAATAGCCGCAAGCACAGTCCAGGTAGTGGGCGGCAGGTAATGGACAACAGTTCACACGTGGAAATCGCGACGTCTCACTTGCAAGGGCGAAAAAGTCCACATTACCGATTAGATCGCAGGACAACACTATGAAGTCTGTTGTAATAAGGTGGCGAATTTGCTGCAGTGCCTCTGCTGTGCCGCAGACGCGCTGGTCAGGATCGTCTGAAATGTCGACTGAGCGTCGCCTGTTTCCCGTTAACAAAGCGTCTTCTGCATCTTCTTCTTCCCCTCTGCGCGTGCACTTGAGCCCAATCACTTCAAGACGCCTGAATGAACTGCGGAACTCCTGTTGCAAGTAAGCAGACAATTCAGCCTGTTGCTGTGCCTGAGTAACGACGATTACGTCTGCAAGCGCATAGTCACAAGCACGCAGTTCTGAATGGTCCGGTGAGGGTTTATCTAGAGTACGGAACTCGCCTAGCTTCTGAGTGTGTAATGTGCCAGCCCATACCCATATCATAGGGGGGGGCAAGCTTCGGCTTACCACCAAATGTAGCTTCCTGGAGGTTTCGTAGGCAATACCATATCATAGGTCTATTGGCCACGGGCAGAAGAGCCTTGCATGACGCTGTTCCAGCAGATACGTTGGAGTCGAGAAGTGAGGAAAGGCGCGAGCCACTGCCGCCAGCCAATACAACAACCTGCACAGTACTCGCCCACGTCCAGTCCTGTCAAACGTCCACCGAGAACCTCCTCGTTTGTGCCGAGCAGCGAAATTGTGCAAACGAGCTGGCAATAGGAGCTGAGCGTATAGTTTTGTTTAATGCTACCATGCTTCCCACCTGAAACTCTGGAAAAGGATTTTTCCTCTGATGGGCATCCTCTGGAGTTGCCGCTGTGGCGGCCTCTGTTGCAAGTGCTGGCATGGTCTTCCTGAGGAAGATGTGCCTGCGTGCAAAAGCTACATCACCAGCATACTGCTAATACACTTCATTTGCCTGCACGCGCGAAGCGAAGGGCCAGGTTAGCAGCTCAGGTAGCAAGAGCTGATGCAGTTCATCCAACGAGTATACATGCTTTCCCTGATGATTCGGCGTACTATTTTGTCTGGATCCGCTAGAAGAGATATTGCATTCCAAGTCGCCGTCACTTCGGCTCAAGCGTGGGCTTCCGCACTGTCAAACGCCGGCTACTTCCCGGCGTGGACACAGGAAAACAAATTGTTAGGGGTTTGAGTGTTAGCAGACCTCTAAAGTAACAGATTTATCAAAAAAACATATTTGTTCCAAGTGTACCTCATTCGCCTTTGCTCTGTGGCTCGGTAGAGACCGCCCTAGTGGGGCTGGCCCTGAAAGTGCCGTCGGGCTTGTGGCGTGCACTGGTTTGCGCAGCATAAAGGACAGCAATCAGACAGCTGCCAGAAACTGACCAATATAGTTGAAAAAGTCTGTATCCCCTTGGTCTAATCTTGGGCTGGGTTTTGTATATTTTGTTCAGGCCGAGCTGCGCCCAGACGCGTTCGCGAGACAAACCACGGCGAGCCTGTCGGCTTCAGTCCGTTCATCCGCTGTTTTCGCCTCCAAACCTTGTTCTGGACAGCTGCGGTGCATTGCCGTCCCCCCTCATTTTTACGAATTAACTGTGGTTGGCACAGAGCTGGACGACAGCTGAGTGATACTTCGAAAGCCCTTTTGCACTGCTTGCCGCCTGCTGGGGGCTGCCGCTTCCATCCGCGTTCCCCATCGTGTCAGGCAAGCACCTCTTCTTCGCATAAGCCTATTCGGCAGAGAGACGTTCAGTCCATTGGAAAGGTCTTAAGCAGTCGGTGTTTCTCGCAGGATCCGGGTACTTGCTCACCCCGCTGGGCCGGCGGTTCAACGCATACCCCCAGAAGAATGCAGTCCTGCCATACCCTGGGATGAGGATCAGGAGACGAGCTAAGTTAGTTGCGTGCTGGTCCCTCCTTAGTTAAAGCTGTCTTCACGTCTGGCAAGCGAACGTTGCTCAGTTACGGCGAGTTGTTCTCCAATGTTGAGCGATGGACAACGAATCGGAGTGGGGCTTTGTCTTCTGGGACTGAGCCTAGGATTTGTTGGCGTATTATGCTTCCTAGACCGAGCCTTACTAACTCTGGGAAACCTGGCGTTTATGTCAGGAATTGGGCTAGTGCTTGGCGGCAGAAAGACGCTGAAGTTTTTTGTGCTAAAGCCGCAAAAGTGGAAAGCTTCGCTGCTCTATGTCCTCGGAGTGCTGCTGATTGCGTTGGGTTACTCCCTTGTCGGGCTTCCCCTGCAGTTATATGGACTACTACGCCTTTTTGCCTCATTTCTCCCTCAAGTTCTAGGTGCTATACGCCTTTCCCCTGTCGGATGCTGGATACTGCAACTCCCCGGGTTCAAACAATGTACGAAGTGGATGCTTGATGGTGACAAGCAGCTTCCTCTTTGAAGGGAACCCATTGCATCGTGATGCAGCTAGCTTCTTTTTGCCTTCATTGCGTCCGCCTTTGCAACTCACTACTGAGTCTCTCCCGTGGTCAAACCCCCGTGGAGATTGCTGCCTCCCTTACCTTGGCAAACTAGGACACTAACTAGCAAACTGCTACCTACGGGAGCGCATCTATTTAAGGATGCAGCTACGCTGAAGTGTTCTATTTGCAGCCTTGTCGGAAGAGCAGGGTATAATTTTACACCGGCCTCCGTAAGGTCCAACCTAATTCTTAGCGTGTTGTGTAGCTTCTTTTTGCACTTCTCCGCAAGGTGCACTGTGTAAGGTCAAAGTGATAGCTCCGATGAGTATACAAGCGCACCGTGCGGGGAGTAGTGTTGACATCAGCCAACTGTTAGGGCGCTCAATCAGTTGTACCGCCTTAGCGAAGAGCCACCATAAAGCGTTGACATAGCTAAGTGAGGTACGGTAATCACTGCAGTGCTTATAAAGGCCTTTCCTGGCTGCGTTTCTGGAGGGGCAAATTGTCATAGGAGGGATGGAAGCGCGCTAGCGGTGGCGGAAAGAACGGCCAGGTTTTTGCATATTTTCGGGGAGGGGCTCCTTCCTTACGGAAAGTCTTCCTATGCGTAAAGCCTCTAGATGAGACAACTTCAGCTTAGCATTCACTGGTCTCATGCCTCTTGCGTTGTACTAGCGGCGCAGGTCTCCAGATCTGTGACTTCCCCTCTGTGTGTGCCTTCTTTGCTGCTCCTTGCGAATTCTTATTGTATGTGTTGTTGTATGGTTCTTAGCTGCAGACGGCTTAAAGAATTGCCGGTGCTGAGGCAGGCCGAAACGCTAGCTGGGGCATAGGCAAATAAAGGGAAGGTCGGCATAGTTTATGCCAACCCGTACCTAAATGAAGCACTCAAGCGCTGCAAAAGTTTTAATCCTCGTCCGTTATATCAAACTCTGCAGTACTCCAGATCTAGACACGCTAAATAGATCCAGCCGGCTTGATGGAGTGGATGGATGGCCGGCTGTCTCCTGTCCACTGAGGGACTCCGCAACGGTCACCCGTTACAGGCGAGACCTTCCTCCGATCGAACTCTAGAAAGAATAATATCAATAAAATGCCATCGCTGATTATTATATATATTTGCAAGTGATGCCCGCCGAAACGCTGAGAAGGAGCCTCGAGCATTCAGTTGACGAGACTCGCGAGGTCGTCCGATGACGGATAGGGAAATGTGGTGTAGTGCTCTCCATTTGCTTGAAAAGCTTTCTTCGACTGGCCCAGAAGCAGCTAAATGTTTATACCTCTTTCTGTCAGCATACATTTCGTAGCAAGCATCTTCGAAGTCCCGCCTTTCACGGGTTTTCCCGCCCCGCCTGGCTGCTGTCTGGTCCGCTGCCATTTTTTCATGGTAGTCCTTACAAAAGGAGAGCAGCATACATAGAAACAAGGAGCCGTAGTATTTTTTACCGTCCAAATATACTTACCTCATTTCTCCATGCCCTTATGTGGTCTGAGTCGGGCAGTGTTTTGTGAGGGCGCCTGCAACGCCTGGTTGAACTGCCCAAGAAGCAACCAGAGCAGGGCTTTAGGGGGAGCCTAAGAATCCAAGCTTCTCTTTCAACTAGCACTCCTCTTGAGCTTCTCAGTTCCCACTTCTATGCTACGCAGCTGCTGTTTGTCTTTTGCTCTGTTCCCTGAGATATCGGTGGGCCCCTTCCACAGCTTGCTCGTGGCTAAAATAATAGCTTCGTCCCTCTAGGAAGGCAGTTGGGTATTTTCGTGACTGGCTGGCCTTTTCTGGAGCAATCTTGGAGGACAAGGTGTTTCGCGCTGATTGACAGCTGCCTATGCAGACGGATTCCACCCTGGGAGTTGTGGACTTCCCTTTACATTAGAAAATGGAATACAGCTTATGCAATGAAGATAAATGCTGGAGAGCGACTCGCGGAAAAAGGACGGAAGAGCTTCTTAGGTGAGGAGTTTCAACGATTCTGCATTATTCGAACTACTATGCAGACTGGGCAGAGTCTATTTATTTTAGCTGGCGAGTTCTTTGTGTGTGCTCGGTCAGGCAACCGCAAGCAGCATTGTTTGGTACTCCGCAACCTCGTGATGTGGAATGGGATGGAACCAAGTAAGCTACTGCAAGATATTGCAGGGTTTTGGAGCTTCCCGTCGCTTCTGCTAGAACACACGCTCGGGCCGTTCTCTGCTTCTGTTTCTCTTTCTTGTAGGGGCACTGCTGCTGGCCTGCAAACAGTCTGGGAAGAGGAAAAAGACAAAGGATGGCATCGAATTCGTCGACACCGTGCAAGTTCTCAGGTGTGGCCCATAGTAACATATTCAGCGGTCTAAGTTCGCCATGTTTGGGCAAGGTACCAAAAACTCCGTGTCATGCAGACTTGTATATTAAAGTAAGCGTTTTGTCGTGTTGTTTTTGCAGGTTGCCGCAAGGCTTAGCGGTAGACTTGAAGAGGCTTCCGGGTCCCCTAATGCACGGAGGCTAGAGCTCTTTCAACGAAGGAACAGCAGCAGCAAACTTCAAGATCTTATTAATTGGACATCAAACGGTGGGCAATTTACGTCTGCAAAAAACCCATAGTGTCTAGCGAACATGCTTCGCCCAAAGCAGCAATGATGAGGGTAAAATCAAATGCTCCCTGTGTGCTTGTCAGGCTCTGAAGAATCTGAGATTCTGCACAACCACGGGTTGCACGGATCGTCAGCTGGAGGCGAAAAATTCCGCACTTCTCATAGTCTGAAAAGACAAATTGCACCCCCTGGTGAACAAAAGTTTGGGGAAATTTTGGAGCATCGCTTTGTCAAGGCTAACCCGAGTGACCCAGTCGGGAACAACCGACACTCTGGCGGGAAGGCATCACTATGTGTCAATCGTGATCAGCATGACATACGAGGCATAATCAGTCATTCTTACATGTACGCTGTGGTCACCATAGTTTACTGCCCCTGTGTCACATTGTATTTGCATCTTCACGCAACTTTTCCACCTAGTAACCGTCCGTGTAGCTTGTGTTTGCTCGGTTTGCAGGGTCAGTGATCCGGTCGTGCCTTCACATCGCCGAATATCTCACGTTCACGCTGCAGAAAACCCATGCCGCTGGGGCGTTGATGTCCTCAACTACCAGCTGCCGGAGCCGCGAAAGCTAAGGGGGACTGGAACAGAAGAGAACTTGGAGGTGTGCCCTGAAGTTGAGCAGCATTGACCTTCCAGGCGTGCAGCTACAGAGTTCACAACTCTGTCAGTCTTGAGTGAATCACGCAGCATGCATATAACGTTGTCTTACTGCGTATTTAGGCAGGACTAATCCCACGGCAAAGCTTTGATGAAATTTCTTGTGTGGAGCGAAGAATGAAGAGCACCAAGCATCGAAGTTACACTCGAGGGCACCTCGAGCCGGTGCGTCAAATTTGACAGCCAGTAGCATCGGAATATTCCGTTGCAAAGCTCGATTGCCAGAGGCTGGAAATGTCATACGATTGTTGGACGACTCACAATGTGGGAGACGTGAGTTTTACATACCGTACACAACCACGAATCGCCATCTCTGTGTGTTTGCGTGCAGTCTACTTTGTATCCAGCAGAATCCGACTCTCTCAAGTTTGCTCAGGGCAAAAGGAGAAGCAAAGTGGAGGGCGATAATCTCGACGTGAGCCGTTTAGTTGCATCTCGGGTGTTTCTCTCTTGAGGCCAAGTACTTAAGCAGTGCTCCCAAATGCAAACACTACCTAAATTATACTGCTAAGCTGCTTTTTTTCTCAGCAAACGTGTACGCCACTTACAGAGGAAGCTTTTCGAGCTGCTCGGAAGACCGCCGCTACACGGCAGCAGAGCCACATGCGCGTGAGGATCATCAGTTCTCTTGCATTTACATGCGGGAAATGTATTGGTTGATTTCGTCGACAAATTGTGCCACCCCATTGCTTGCAGCGCAATCAGCAGAATTTGTAAAGCACTGGTGTCGGGACTGTGTTTGCCGTTTTTGCAGAATGGGATGGTTCCTTGTGTTGGACCTGAATCATGCAGGAAAAGGTGCAGCAACCAGTGGCACATGCGCAGTATTCAGGTACGCTGTCGCTAGCGGAGACGATCGCAGAGCATGTAATACTGGCATTAGCAGCACGACTAGCCAGGTCTCCTTCTCAGAGGATGCCCTAGTCCAATCAATTGTGACTGTCCTTCAGATTGATCTAACACCCCAGAATTCCGCGATAGAGAAGACAGGACGCCGACAGCACCCGGGGTGGCAGCGAGAGTCGTTACAAAGAGGCTCACTAATGCCCCTGTAGGGCTGAATGAGGGAAGGGAAGTGTCTGGCTCCATCGCTTTCACACGCTACGTCCTTCCGTAGCACCTGTTCCTTTGCTTTAAGTCTGTACAGACATCTTGAAACGGTGGCACGCACTTCCTAGTGCGCTGCACGGCAATAGATGCAACACTAAAGTGCATCGTTGCAGGGAGCAGATGAAAACAGCAAGACTGCGAATGCATTTTAAGTGGTTCTGTAGCCCCACGTAACTCGAGATCGGTGGTTAACTACTACTCAGCATTGCAGTTGAGTTGGAATATTCATGGTTAGCCGTTAAATAGGGGGAGCGGCTCGTGGGCTAACAGGTACTATGACTACGCGAATACTTTCAAACTGGAGCGCAAAGGTGGAAGACGGCTTCTCTGGAGTGCCACAAAGAAGTGAAGCAAATGCACGGCATTTGATCACATCATTCCTGCAGGGGCTTCTTCGTAGTTGTATATCTGGCGGTCTCAGACACTAAGTCAAACGAGAATGCTTTTCCTCTTAGTGGATCAACTTGACAGGCTTGCCATTTGCAATCTGCAGGAACAAACAAGTCTCGACCTGACGGGTCAAGAGTATTACGGAGATGCTAAGGTCCGTACTGTGCGGTAGTTGAATGACCTTCGAAGCCTCACTGCGAGTTTCACCTGTATCTGGCATGTACCAGGGCGTGAATGCCGTTGGAAGCGCAGACGGAGTACGGTCCACAGTGCCATGGCAAAGGTTGTCAATGGAAAGTGGTTGAAATTTCGTGTGCGCTGGTGTCAATTGAAGGTCGCTCGCTGAGGGTTGACGGCATCTCATCACTTCAGTGCAGTCAGACTGCTCACTTAGGTTAGCATATTAACATAACTGCTATATATAGACCACCTGCTGTACATTTTTAGCAGAGAAAATGGAAATAAGCAGTGGGTGCAGCGACAACGCGAACGGCTACTGTCTCAGATAGGGTCCACCCGCCCCCAGTTTCGAATGGAGTTGAACTTTCCGATAAACAAGTCACTTTAATGGATATATGCTCCATCCCTAGAGTTCTATGCACCTCTTTTGTCTCCCCGGTTGGCGGCGCGATTGCAACTGCGATCACGCCTGATTGCTGCCAGTGGCAAACGTACCATAATGGCCACTGGAGTTTTTTCCCCAACTATATCTGGCGTTGCACTTCTTTCTAGGTTGGCTCCATATACTCTCGTTTAAGGCTGAATTCTTCGGCAATGCCGGGGGGCTTCGAGGCATAGCGTAGCTCTGTGCAGGTGGCCAAATATGGAAACAAAAATCCTTCCATTCGGCTCTTCCCTCGTTTGAGAGCTTGTATAAGACGAACGGTATGGTGTTCCAGCAAACGAGCAAGGTGACCTAACCAGAACGCATAAGGGGGGACAGCTCGCGCAGGCCGTCGATAGTAGCCATCCTGTTGTGGCTATCGCTGTCGCCTTGAACTTCTGCACACGATTAAGTCCTGAAAAAACATGTATAGTTGTGTTATGTCCATTATTTTCGAGGTGCGGTCCCGCGGTTGGTATTGGCTACAGAAGTTGGCTCCGGGAGTCGCCAATGCGACCGGCCGGACGCTGACGCCACTCGGGTACCTGCTTTAGAAAAAAAAGAGTCATATTGGGTTTTTGTAACAAAAATTGATTTCATTTTGCTCTTCCCGCTGCGTTGGCGGAATTGCGACACACCAAGCCTTCTGGTGTGTCTCCAGACGATCGCCTACCCACCCCTCTGGCGAACGACCTGGACTGTCGGTGGCGTCGAACGATACGCAGCGTTTTGACATCTTATTATACTCTGTGAGGGGTGTTGTGTAGCGCAACAACTCCACAGCATCAAAGCAGACCAGCCGTGCACCTTCCTGCAGAACTGTTCAAAGAGTCCAGAAAAGCCGTCTTTGTAGTGCACAATGCCGAATACGATTGCTTACGAGTGGTCACAGACAGTCACGCACATTTCCTTGGTGCTGCGCATCCCCTCGCTCAAGGCTGATCTGCGACAGCGGCACCGCGATAGGCAACTGTCGGTCATCGTTGCCAGCTGCTACCTTCGCGTGTGCTGGCATCCCTGGCTTCTCGAGGTTGATTTTTGGGGAGACGTCGCTTTTCGGTCTGCTACAGTCATTCCTGGAGTTGACTGTCTAACTATTACTGTTCCCAAGGTCGAAGAAGGCCTTTGGGGATCTTTGACAGCGGTGGGCAACGCACAGCTGCACCAAGATATTAGGGAGCGTAGGCGCATAGCTCTTGCGGAGTATGCCGAGTGGCAGGACCAGGTACAGAAACAGCGCATCGCTGCACGTGATGCACGGAAGCAGCAACAGCAAAAACATATTTGGAGGCAGCAACAAGAGCAACGGGAATGGTGCAAACGTCAAAAGGACATCCAGGTGCAACAGGTCCTCCAACAGCTGCACGACGACACTGGACAGCCAGTCGAATTCGAGAAAACGCAGGAGAAGCCTCCCCGTCCCATTGCCGACCGTGAAGCATGGGAGCATAAACTCAAGTGCATCTGCGAACCAGAAACAACGACGGATGCATCTAGCACTCACGAGGGGCGGCAGCAGTTGCAGGCATTCGTTGACCCGTGTCCCGCAGCTGGTCTAAGTGAAGATAGTTGCAACATCGGCACTTTAGGTGAAAAGCAAAACACAGTTGTAAATTACGATGACGAGGCATCTACAAGCGAGGGAAAGGAAGGACCACAAGCCAGAACAGTAGCCCCTACAACTGCCTCGCAAGGTGGGGCACGTATGAAGGAAACGAGTGATTCTCCCGTTTCAAAAAGTCTAGTTGCTTCTGCGGACAAGGGTCTAACTGGGGCATCCAATGATAGTCAACCAGCACAGCTGGGAATCCAGTCGGTCAAACTGTTACCATCCACGAAAATAAAGGTTTCGTTTGCCGCTAGGAGACCAAATAAAGCTCCTGCGAGAGGCCCTCTAGTTCCGCCTTTGCCTCAGAGTGAGCCAGATATTGGCAGGCAGATTTGCACCAGGGAAAAGTCCAAAGACTTATCGCGGCTGCAGGAAAGTAGTCCACCATGGCTACACTCGAAAGCAACCCGCCTACTAATTGGAGGAGATGCGGCAGCAGCAGATGAAACATATAGCTTAATTTTACAGCCAACCCAGCGCGAGACCCTTCATCGGATGTTTTATATAAAGGCGCTGTGTGGGCGAAGCTTGGCTCGGCTAGCTTCAGGACACACTAAAAAGGTATGACAGTTCATGAAAAACGTGCTGCCTGCACTCCTGAGCTCTTGCATTAACTTGATGCCCCGACGCTGTAGTGATTAGGCGAGAGCAATAATGTTTGATATCCCAACACAACAGCAACACGGGGGCTTAAGAAGCTAGCAAGTATCTTGGGATTCATTGCGACAGGCTCTTTCGGACTGCAATGAAGCAATGACACTTCTGCAGGAATTACAGCAGCAAGACGATGAAGCAGCAGCTGTAGCTGGGCACCCGGTAGAGAAAGGCCCACTGCAGGCGGAACTCTTGCGCTTGCAGCATATCCTGCTGGCTCGACGTTCTACTGCCTTTTTGAGGCTCGACGCACTTGACGAGTAGGCCTTTTGCTTCTATTCACGTCATTCATGGTTATACCGATGAGCTTAATGTGCTGCATGATATATCTATAATGTATGTATCGCCATCTGCTAGAGAAAACTAGACAACGTGTAACTGTGCGTTGCTTTTAGTTGCATTGTTCTGCTGGCAGTGCGGCAAAATGCCTCGAAGAACTGCTGCAGCTAGAGCCCTCCCAAACCAAAACCACGGTGCATGATGCGAATATTGGGAAAAGGGGTTGCTCAGATGAAGAGAGAGCCGCCATATCCGCTGACTTGTTGCACATACGAAGGTTCGACTACCCACTGCCCAGCTGCGGATATTTATCGGAAGCTAACGCTGACCCTATTTCAACTGCGAAATCGCGCTGCCCTCCTTTGCATTGTCTTTCAAGCTTCCTGATCTTCAGCGAGTTATACATTTTGTACTAAGGAGGGTGATCCTGCGCCTTTGCTGCAGGCTTCAACAGGTTAGGAAAGTGAAAGAGGAGGCCGACACTGTGCTTCGGTTGGCGTTGACAACACACCACGGGGTCGGGAGTGCGCATCCCCCGTCATCAATGCCAAGAGAAATTCAGCACTCTCATGAAGAGAAGCAAAAAACACAAGTCTGTGGGACCACTGAGCATGCCCCAAAGACTCAATGCCTTCTTCAACGTAGCATTGAAGCCTACGTGAATTGCTTAGCTATCATTGTCCCCCAACCCGTGGAAGGCTCTAAGAGACCGGGCAACGCCACGACACAAGAAGGTAAGTATTTTCTTCATTTGACCAAGCAGTCAACGCCTGCAACTTCAAACTCCATGACTGTGCAGCAGCGACGCTGCCTACAGAAAGAAGTGCATCCACGAATGCGCATCCTGGTATTTGCTCAGTAACGGAAAGCGCCGCTTGGCGTAATGTACAAACAGAGGAGGCTGCACGGGTCACTGCAGTGGCTGCACAATTCCAAGCAGCCGTGCAAGCATCCGCGGCCAATAACGCCAGTTTTCCT
This sequence comes from Eimeria mitis, assembly GCF_000499745.2. Taxonomy (NCBI): domain Eukaryota; phylum Apicomplexa; class Conoidasida; order Eucoccidiorida; family Eimeriidae; genus Eimeria; species Eimeria mitis. Next base: position 8,200 of record NW_013570940.1, on the reverse strand, counting down.
TGGGCCGTAGTAGCTGCAGCAGTAATTGCCAATATGACCCAGGCTGTCACGGAACTACAGGAGAATTCGTCCGTTTCCGCAGCACGCTTAGCTCTTAGCACTGCCGAAACACTCATTCAGCATGCAGAAGAACGCCTCCGGCTCCAGCAGATTGAGACACTACCGTCGCTCTCAACAGCAGAAGAAACGGAGGAAAGAGCACGATATAGACGGCATCATCCAGGGGGGTGCACCACGGAGTCTTCGCATTGCGCTTCAACCCACCTTGCTACAGGGCGTCTGGGAATCCTTCATCAGGTGCGTATGACTGCACTGTGCATTAGCTAACCTGGAGCTTCTCTCTCGTTGCTCCAGGCAAGAGAAAGGCATTCCAAGAGTTAGGCGATATTCAAGCTTTACTAATGACAGGAAACGCCAATTCGTGCATGGGACTGCGCCTAGGTGCATCGTGCATCTGGAAATGCAGGCTAACGAGCAGCTGCTTTGGAAACTAAGGCAGAAAGTGTCATCAAGTCGCGTCCAAGCGCAACGTCAACGATAAACAAGTAGGATGGCAGAGGAGGGTCCATGGCATTCCTACGAGGAACGAACTGCATATGCAGGGGCGCTGCATGCAGCATACATCCCGATGGAGTCAAACATATACACTAGCAAGCGTGTATATGTTTGGCTATACCGCGACAGCAGCTGCATGCAGCGCCCCTGCGGATTCAGTTCGTTTCTCCTTGTAATGCAGTGAAGCATCTCCTGCTGTTGGAATCCCTGGAATTGCCATATCCGGTTATGCACACTCTCAGCTTCCACGAGTACGGAGACTTGATTCTTCACAATCAACAGCAGGGGAACAGATTGGTGGAGGTTTTGCCTGCGCCAGATCTTCCTGTCGTGTGAAGGTCATGGCTAGTCACCTAGTTCGACAACCCCAGAATTGTTCCGGACCGTCTCGTACACGTGGGTAGCTGTTCGCAGGCACACAATTAGGAAGAACCTAATCAAGACTCGCTTTGCAGGCATGCAATGTAGCGATTGCTAGCATGGCCCCGTCAACTGCTCATAGGACGTCTCCCAATAGATCAATACGTCTTTACTTGAAGCGTGAATAGCAAGATAACATTATCCCGACATCCGGTTATGAGCCTGCAACCAGAGCCAGCGAAAGCGGCGCATATAGGTCACCCATAATTATGGCAGATGCTGGTGATATATGCTGGGAACGGATGTTTGTGCCGCTTTCGCTGGCTCTTGTTGCAGTTCCAACTCACAAGTTCCCTCCACAGTGAGCCGGCCTCCGCTGTATATCTGCCAGTAACTCCAAAACTGACTGATTGCGGCGCTAAAATAGTGACAACAAACGAATTTCCCGTGCCTCGTTGCAGCATGCCAGAGCAACTAACCATGCTTATACACTTGGCAAGCACACGCACGAAAGCATAAGAACCCCTAAAGTATTTATTTACGAAAAGGACGCTTCACAAGCCACAGTAGAGGCGGCCTGACTGTCCTGGAGTTCTCTGACCAATTGCTATAGCTGTTCAAAGGTCCTGATTTTGCCTTCTGAGCACAGATGTACAACAAGCCGGTACTGCCACTTGGACACGGCGTTGCAGTTTGGTGCGATGCTAACGCGACCTTAGGTCGACACAAAGGTTAGTCTCAGCACAGATATGCTAAACTTAGCACTATTTTACGCATTCGGTGTAAGTACCGTTTTAGGGCTATCTACCCTGCTACCCACGCACTCGATACCACCCGCTGGAAGCGGCCGCGCTTCTGATCGCCTTCTGCCTAAGCCTTATCTCCCAGTTGAGCAATTGTTCTGTAGAGTAGTAAACACAACCGTCGCGTCCTACAGGTATTTCCGTAAGAGGGACTGGCTGTGCCTTACTTGCTATCCTTGTCTGTATCATTGTTTCCCACGGTAGGCAGAGAAGGGTCAAAAGGTGGCAGCCGTCTCCTGTCGGGCGGTAAACTTGGCACCCCGTTCCTCAGTGAAACTGAACACACGCTATGGATGATATTTTTCCAAATTACCATCAATGCGGCGTTCCTCTGCGCTTACCTCTATGGATCCACTGACGCCCTTGGATGCATGCACGCACTATAGATATTATACGCATGCATGTAGTACGTCCACATATATATTACAGAAATATGTGCGTTTGTGCATACGTGTTGTCAACGACTCTAGTATAAAAATTCCAAAAGCCAAAACAATTTCCAAGAAGCATAAATTTTCCAGCTGGTCTTGACAATCACGGAACTCGATATGGATACTACGACGGGAGCAGGCTCTCAAATTGGCGCCACAAACGGCCTCGGCCCCAACGGCAAGAAAACTGCGCAGTCTTCAGCCAGTCCTCCTGTCCATGCATAATGTAATATAAGAGCAGGGAACCTGTGGGGAGCCTAGAATATCGAGAAGGTGAACGCGCCTCGATAGCGAAGCTGTCTGGGTATAACTGGCTCCACCCGGGGCGATGCAGTGCCTGCCACTCAGGCTGAGATCAAACGGACTATCATGAGGGCTCCATCATCCAAAAAATCGTGTTTTAAAAATGGTCCTCCAAAGACAAAGCAGAAACTTGCTCCGCAGAAAACCAGTTTCATAGCGTTTCGCATTTGGCTTCCAGCCCCGTGACCTGCATCTGGCGGGCAGCCCCGGGGCTTAGCGTTGCACACCCTCGCCGAGCTCTAATGAATTGAATGAAACCACAATTGGCTATAACAGCGAAAGTAGCAAAGGTGTATTTACAGTCCAATACCAGTTAGTACATTCACTATTACAAGTAAACAACGCCATAAGATCACAAACGAGCGGCATGCCAGTGGTGCGCTTCCAATCCGCTCCACTAACACGAAGATCTCCAGAATGCAAGAGGAGTTACTAATAAATAAAAGCGTGGATAGCAGTGGGTAAAGAAGTTCGGATGCTTCGTTACAGTGGTGGAAGAGGGCAATGGCAATGAACACATTTGGTTGCGGTCACAGTCGGCGTAAGCTAGGTGCAGATAATACTCTAGGCGCAGCGTGCACACGTCTCCGTGGCAGGGTTATATTTTTCCGCAGGCTAGAAGAGAAGCCCCCAGGAGCATCGAAAATGGCGAAAGTATACCAAGTCATAGACGTCAAGAAATACCGCCATGAGAGTGACAGGGTGCGCCCCAAGAGCAGTATCTACATTTCACTGGCCTTGCTAGGATATGGGAGCTACGTACTACTTAGAATGACCTGGAACTTAGACGCTGAATATGTAGCGTAAAAGCGGACAAAAGTCACAGACGCCGCAGAACAACAACTCAAACTATTTTGTATTTGTGTCGTCAGGACTTATGGTACGTCCTGTTTGAGCATGAACGAGAACGTGGTTACACTTGGCAGCCGACGGTAAGCAATCTTCTTCAACCTAAGTGGCACATTTGTTCAGGTGGTAGTAGCACAGGCCACGCAACTTCCACTCCCTGAATCTGGGGATATCCTGCCACCTTGTCTTGCCTCAGAGCGTTCTGGGTGTCATCCCCAATGAATTGCGCCACAAAATGCTGATCATGAGACGCAGGTTAGGCAACTGATAGCTAAGCATGTTAAGTGAACGTTCCACCAGGGAATTCGGTGGGGTTGCCACCCACCCAAAATTATATCAGCGTGGCCTATCATGCTTAAGGTTGAAAGTGGCAGCTCGTGTCAGTAATGCGATGCGGCTGGTGTCATAACTCAGATGGATAACATCCGCTCAACTAAAACACTGTATGAAGGTCAAGCTCCTTTGGTTGCTTTCTGGCTTTTGCCTAGCCAGCATGGCATGTGCGGGAAACGAACGTTGGCGCGAAACGCTGGATGATCCACTGGCTTTCCGAGCCTTTCAGGTGACGCTCCCAATCTGCTGGTGGATTATATTGGGCATCGGACTGACTACTATCTTTGTATGGCAAGCTCTGCGCCTCGCCCACTACCCGCCACCTCACATAGGAGCGCGAAGCTCTCGATTCGGCCTTAGCACGTCGGGAAAGGATCGGCCGCCAATGCCAACACGGATTCAACCTGAGCGTGCTTGCAGAAAGCGCCGTTAGTCGTTTGCCCTGCTGCGCCAATCAGATTGGCTGCGTGAAACCGACAGAGTGTTCACGCATTCTTTGGAGCCTCAGTCAGAGAGAGGCTTCAATAGAGAGTGATAACTCTGTCAGCTATTGTATTTCCCGTAAGGCGTAAGCCTCCCGCGCCAGACTCCCCAAATCACCATGAATATGTTTTGCTTACGAATCAAGCCAGCCACTTCCTTTATTATCTATCGCTCTGCATAAAGACTGGCTTTTCACGGTTTTTCTCCGAGACCTGCTAGCACGTGTTTCGCGCCCACTAATATATTCATATGAGCCCCATACAACTCGAAACCTTTGCGCAACCCCAGTTCATAGCTTATGACTGACTCCAAGCGCATCACAGTACTATGTAGCGCGCCAACGTTCCTGAGCTTCGGTCGAGGAAACGCTTAAAAATATTTTTTTTGTAGCTCAAAGCTGAGTAAATCGCTCTGTGACCAGTGCAAAAGTCCTGCTCTTAAGGCTATCTTGCCGTTAACATCAGCTAATGCACTTGGCGCACGAAGAGCCTAAGCACTTCCGGGTCAAGGGCCTCGCTTTCATTCTTGAGGGGAGCACGGAACTCGGAACAAATAATCGTATTTTTTCTCGCGTAAATGCATAATCTAGATGTAAGCATAATAACCTTCCATAGTCTCCGCTTACTCCGCAACTTCCGCTTCTTAGTAGGCGGGAAGGCGAGTTGAGCCGTCACATCAGGCGTTCCTTCTGCGCAGGTGGGTGAATGCTTGTGCCACGACAATGTGGCTAATCATGTTGCCCATAGTAAGAATCACTCGTGACAAAAGCGACCATACGTAGTGCGAACCTCATTTTGTGCATGAGTATTGCCCAGTGCATTCCTCTTAAAGGATTGATGGGCCTTGCAGGACTATCCACCCGGTGGGACGGTCACCACGGTAGGTGAATTTGAATGGCTTGACCTCCAGGGGAGCAAACGCTCGTTTTCTTCTTCAGAAAGGAGGCTTAAAAACCATGGTATATGCAGCCCTTGCAACGCGAACCTTGCAAGGCACCGAGAAACAGCTTTAATTGCGCGTATACAAAGCAGTTACTTCTGAGGAACAAGTTTCGTACTTTCCCAGGGCTAAGGCTCTCACCCTGGCGACAGCATAGCCTGGAGTTGATGCAATCGCTACATATGCATTCCCTCCCTTTGATATATGTATACTACCTTACAGCTTACCGCGTTTTGGAACAATTCCACGCGGGACACATACCGGATCTCACTTCTGGAGACGGGGAGCGACCCACTTGCAAAGGTAGAATTACTAGATCAGCAGTTGAAGCACGGATTGGAGATTATGCCAGCCGCATTCTTTCTACTCGCAAGTGCTGTAGCATGCGCAATAGCCTAGAACGATCCTGACTTCCAATCTAGGCATCCCCATGTGCATGTTGGCTGACTCCCGGAAGCAGGCGCAAGCGAAAAGGTCACTGCATTTCCCAATATCTAATAGAGGCTATTGCAGCTTTCCTTCCTAAAAAGCAAGGCCTGTACAAAAATGCCCAACAGAGAGGGAGGATGCATACAGAACAGAAAAATGCTAGAGTTCAGCTTACAGCTCTACCACTGTAAAGAGGCAAAGGAAGGTAAACGAACGCTGCAGTTAACACTTTAAGATGTCCCATTTTTCCGTTGATCATTCTGCTGGCCCCATGGGTCTCCGACAGCCTTCGACAGCTTTTCCAGAATTTGCACCGAATACCTTTCCAGTAATACTTCGCTGCGCCGACCCTAAAACAAGCGAGAAAGATGACCTGTGATCAGCTAACAGAGTGAATAAGCCCCTTATGCAGTTGCTCACGCCAAGATCAAGCTACAACGGACCCCGTAAATATGCAACAAAGTGAAGATGTTGTCAGCTCTCACCTTGGCGCATATTTGGGTGGAGGGCGGGTTGCAAACAGGAAGTGTGAGACACTCCCCTTCAGACGGGCTAGTTTAAGGCGAGTTTGGGGCCCTAGGGATCATGTGGCCCTCGCAACTTGACCCGTGCCAGGAGCTCCGAGAGCCACATGATCCCTAGGGCCCCAAACTCGCCTCACACGATAGGGTGTTGCGAATGCATAACACTAGAGATACTGCGGGCCCTATAAGCTGATGAGATGTGGGGAGAGCCCTCAGTCCATCACATGATATGCTGAGATCTGGTCAAGACAACTTGGAATATTTCTTCTTAGTATAAATATTTGCGGTTAGCTTTACGAATTACTAGGTTATATCTCTGAAGGACTACTGTAACATGAGTTAGAGCAGAGTTAGCTCAGGAGCCTATCGACGGCTTTGGCATGCTGCGCGTAAGCGCCTGCAAACGTTATACAA
>NW_013570940.1:0-1720 GCF_000499745.2 Eimeria mitis | reverse complement strand
GTCAGCTGCTTTTGGGAAACTCTTGCTTTAAGTCTTTGCCTTCATTGCGGCTCGTCTCTGCTCAGATAAAGGCCAGAGAACTAGCGTTACAACTACTGTGGGGTGCATCCATGGAACCCCGCAGCTGGGTACAGCGAGCTGCCAGGCGGTAAATTCGTTTACCCTTTGTTTGCTATGTTGTTGTTTCAGTATGATAATTAGTTCTCTCAGTCTCTTCTCCAGAATTGTGCTCTCTCCTGCAACCCCACTAGAGCAGGCGTTGTTGGGGCTGGTAGAGGAGACAGCGTAGCATGTTGCAATACCTTTTGCACCAAGGCTCATGCCAGCCTCTCCTATAGTCATATCAATTATCACTTCATCAAGAATGTTTATTGCATTCACCAACGTTACGCTCAATGCACATCAATAAGCACCCACAGACGCTTCCACTGTTCATACAACACTCACTCATTTCACAACGAGCAAGCCATTCTTGCCGTGATTGTACTGAGCATTCACTACAGGAAGATGGCATGACACGAAAAAATATTGGCGAACAGACAACCGAATCGTGCAGCTGCTGAGGAGATGCTCTATATGAGGCGATGTGGGTATTGTATTCAGCGGCATGTACGACGTTGAGTTTTGAACTAGCAGCTTTCAAGGTAGGTAATTCACATGGCCCACAAATCTCCATGAAATGCGTCTTTGTCGCCTGCGGCTAAACACCAAACCAGAGCTGGGCCAGAATGCGGCTGTAGACGGCATGCCGGACGCCAAGCGTCTCGCCTCTCGATGGAACGCGCTTACGCATCAATAATCTTAAGGCCTTCTGCTCTAGCCGCTTCCGGTTTTCCACTTTGTCGGGTATTTCTCAGTTCCTGGAGACGGTTAGCACCGACTGGAGACAGTTCATCATGGATCCCCGCGGCATTCCACCCTTGCGTTGGATTCTCATGGCGATCCTTCTGCTGTTACGCGAGTGGTCGTGCAGCCTTAGCCAGCTTTTGCATGCTTTCGAGTAAGAGGCATTGGTTAAATCTTATATGGGGATAGCTGCTAGCTGGAGTAGAGCGGAAATACTTTGTAGAGGGGATCAGCTGCATTTTGGTTACAAAGCGGTCTTGGACCGGTGGCCCGAACGCGTGCGCCAAACAGAGGAGGCGGTCAGACATAAGTTGCAACGCCCATCGCTGCAACTCATGATGCAACGGCACCCCACACTCCTACAAAATGAAGCCGGTATTGCTGCATGGACGGAACGTTGGGGGCATTATTGAACACTTAGTCGCCTCTCACTTGCCAGGCTGCACGGGAGTGAGAATGTAATGACCAACTTCATACAGCTATAACTCCACTAAGCCTTCTAATGCGGTATGTCATGAGATCATCCAAGCAAGGCTGTCAGCCATCATCTCAACTCTGTCACGGAATATGTCACGGACTTACTTGTACACGCCTACTGACCGTTGTCGCCTGTTTGCGATTGGGTAAGCTCAGCCGCAGCCAATGCACCAAGGAGCGAAGAGGTGGGTTGCCATTCATCGCCGTAGGTACATCAATCACTCCAACTACGATGGCCTACAGAAAGAGCCTTTGACCATTCTGACACAATGACGGGGACTGTCATATCTGTAGTGAATCCTCCCTACAATCACGGCAGCAATGCCATGCTCGTTGTGAAGTGAGTGAGATTTGTATGAATAATGAAAGTGACTGTCAGTTCTTATTGATATATATT
>NW_013570939.1:7044-7706 GCF_000499745.2 Eimeria mitis | reverse complement strand
TATATATATATATATATATATATATATATATATATATAATATGTATATAATATATTTGTTTCTTTACATTTAGGCTTCTATTTATTTTATTTTATTTTATTTTATTTTATTTTGTTTTATTTTATTTTATTTTTATTTTGTCTTTGTGTGCAGACTGTGTTTAATCTATTTAAGTGGATGTTATATAAGATAAAGCATTTAATTGTGTTTCATTTTACAAAAATAAACAAATAAAAATAAAATTAAATAAAACAAAAAAAAATATAAACACAAACAAACATTTCTATTTATTTATTTTTTTTTGTTTTTTTTTTGTTTTTGTGTGCAGGCTGTGTTTAATTTATTTAAATGGATGTTATATAAAATAAAACACAGCAACTTTGGTCGTTGGTTTCACAAAATAAGAGAAGGAAGAAAAAACAAAAAAGAAGCAAAAAGATTAGCGGAGCTAGCAAAAGGTATTGAAGAAAAAGACAAAAAAAATAAAAATAAAAAAAATAAAAATAAAAATAAAAAACAAACACAAACAGAAACAACACAAGAAAACACAGATAGATGTACACTCGAAGACGATGAAACTTTTAATATAAATCAACTAAATGAGCAGTTTAATGATATAGAGGATGAGGGGGAGCAAACCACAACCCCAGGCACCACAAAAC
>NW_013570939.1:6686-6934 GCF_000499745.2 Eimeria mitis | reverse complement strand
AAAAAAAAAAAAAAAAAAAAAAAAAAAAAAAAAAAAAAAAAAAAAAAAACAATCACCATCATCTCATCCTAATATAACGAAATAAACCTAGGGGGCCCCCAAGGGGCCCCCTAAGTTTACTTTGTTATATTAGGGGCCCCTATGGGGCCTCCGCACCGCGCTCAGGGGCCCTCAACACAAACCAAACCCCCCTCTGGAGGCCCCCCAGGGGGCCCCCCCAGGGGCCCCCAGAGGGCCCCCACAGGGGG
>NW_013570939.1:6446-6636 GCF_000499745.2 Eimeria mitis | reverse complement strand
CCCACAAGGGCCCCCAAGGGGGCACGAAGGGGGGCCCCCAAAGGGGCCCCATGGGGGCCCCCAAAGGGGTTGAGGGTAGAACTGCATGCGAGGGTTTGGGTGTACAGGCAGCTGCTGCTCGTGCTGCAGCAAATACATGAAATTGATTAAATTTTTAAAACTGCGTTTTGTATAATATATTTATATACAC
>NW_013570939.1:0-3884 GCF_000499745.2 Eimeria mitis | reverse complement strand
GTAAGAAAACTCAAAACCCAACGGGTGCAGCAACACGGACTGCACGTGCGGGCCGATGGCTGCTGCTGCTGCTGTCGCTTCTGCTGCTGCTGCCGCCTCAACAGACGTTTCTGAACAGCTTCTGCTGCTAAGTGCAACAGAGAAAGACTCGCATCCCCACCAGACACGGCTATATACAGGGGGCAATCATCCTCATTCCTAACACCAGTAGAAACGCATGCACCCTCTTTCTGCTGCTGCTGCTGCTGCTGCTGCTGCTGCTGCTCGGCGAGGCGCTGGCGAATACCCGCGAGCTCTGTTGCAAATGCCTTGCGAACGAGCAGCAGCAAACAGCTTCTGCAGCACTTCTCACGCACGCTGGCCACGGCCGGCTCCTGGGGGCATCGATAGCAGCGGTAGAGCCCGTCGGCGTCTCTATGCCTCTGGGGCTTTGCAGGGGTGCGGTTGGCGCCCATGGTGAGGCGATCAGTAGAAGCAGCAGCAACAGCAGCAGCAACAGCAGCAGCCGCAGCAGTCACAGCTGCACGCTGGCTTGAAAGCAGTAGGCCGGGGCCCCTCTACACCGAGCTGAGCGGCCGGAGCGCGCCCCCAACGATTAGATATTCTCCGGCTCGAGACGTGCACATAGACACTGGGAGGGCCCACCACAAGGAAAGGGAGGGCCCCCTGGTGTGCTAGGGGCTGAACCGACGGATGGGGGCTGCATAGGCAGAAGAATACAGAGAATTAGTGAATCTGCGGCAATCGAATACCCTGAAATGCTTTGAACGATGAAGAATCTCGCGAGATTACTGCAGATCAGCTGTATTCATGTTTTGCGTGTTTCAGCTCTTCGGGTGGCTTGGGGCTGGAAAACGCCCCACATGAGTGAGCTTAGAGAAGCGAAAAAAGGGGAGTAGATATAAATTAATAAAAGAAAGCTTTCTGTTCAAGAAAGCAACGAAAAAGATGAATTTTTATTCATGAACTAAAAAACCTGAATCGGCCGGCACCGGTCACAACACCACCCCGCTCAGCTGTACGTACAGCTCAGAAACAACACGTCGTTGCAGCCATGCAACATTGCTGCTGTTGTATGGAGCTGCAGCTGCTGCGTGTTTGCGTGCATCTTTTGTGAGAAAACCTGAATTTCTTTTTTGTTTCCACTTTATTTCTGCTTTGCTGCCGAATAGAGGCAGTAAGCGGCTGCTTTCCTTTTCTCTCCCCTGGCGCAGGTCCCCCCCGTTCTGTTGCTTTCTTTTTTCTCTGTTGTTTCTGCTGCAGCTGCAGCCTTCACTTCTCGCTGCTTGCCGCCCTTTTTTTTCTCTTTTGCACGATTTAAATTCTCTTTTTCACGAATTCAGAGGTACGCTTATATATATATTTTGCTCAGATTCTTAAATACTCTTCTCCTCTCTCTGTGTCGGCTCCTTGGTTTGGGGGCTGCCGGGGCGGCGCCTGGTTGCTGCCGCCATAACCTTTTGCTTTTTTGTTGAGTTTTTGTTCGTGGATCTTTCTTCTTTTTTCCTTTGCTCTAATGCAGCAGACTGAGACGCTTTCTCTCTAATTTGGGGCCCCACAGCCGCCCGGTGCCCCCGGCCGTCTGTGGGCATCTGCATGCATCTGTTCCTCTTTGTTCTCGTTTGGTTTCTTTCGTGTTGGGGTGTATGGGGGGTGTTTATGCATGCGTCTGGGGTGTCTGAAGCACCTGGGGGCTCTTGCTTTTCTCTCTGTTCTCTCTTTTGTCTGTATTCATTTCTCCCTTTTGTTCTTCTTTCTACTGATGTAACCACGGGGCAGCAAAGGAGTGCGTGTTTGTTTTATTTTGTTTTTTATTTGTGTTTCTGTTGTGTTTTTGTATATTCTCTGTGAACATTATATATTACAAATATAATATATATTGTTATATTACAATTTAGTTTCTTTATTGATGAATATCTGCATGTCTTTGTGTTTTTCTCTTTTTTTTTTTTTTTTTTTTTTTTTTTTNTTTTTTTTTTTTTTTTTTTTTTTTTTTTTTTTGTTTTTCTCAGGAAATATCTTTTTATTATATAAAAAAGGAGTATTTATTCCCAGTATAAAAATTCAATTGTATCGAAGATGTATTCGGGTGGATCGAGTGGTTATGGTGGTGCGAATGGTTATGGTGGTGTAGGTGGTTATGGTGGTGGTGGTTATGGTGGTGGTTATGGTGGTGGTTATGGTGGTGGTGGTGGTTATGGTGGTGGTGGTTATGGTGGTGGTTATGGTGGTGGTGGTGGTGGTTATGGTGGTTATGGTGGTGGTGGTGGTGGTGGGGGTTTATATGGAGAAAGAAGAGATGAACTGGGGGCCAAGCTCACCCGTGTAGACTGGCAGCGCGTTGAGCTCGTTCCCTTTGAAAAAAATTTTTATGTTGAACACCCAGAGATAGCGCAGATGCCACCAGAAGAAGCAGATAGAATAAGATCAGAACATGAAATCACCATCATTGCCGGTAGGTTTTTTGTTTTTTATTTTGTTTGTTTTGTTTGTTTGTTTGTTTGTTTGTTTGTTTGTTTTGTTTGTTTTGTTTGTTTGTTTTTTTGTTTATTTTGTTGTTTGTTTATTTATTTGTGTATAATACGATCAGAACATGAAATCACCATCATTGCCGGTAGGTTTTTTGTTTTTTATTTTATTTATTTGTTTTGTTTGTTTGTTTGTTTGTTTGTTTTGTTTGTTTGGTTGTTTGTTTTTTTGTTTATTTTGTTGTTTGTTTATTTATTTGTGTATAATACGATCAGAACATGAAATCACCATCATTGCCGGTAGGTTTTTTCTCTTCTTTTTTATTTTGTTTGTTTGTTTGTTTGTTTGTTTGTTTGTTTGTTTATTTTGTTTGTTTGTTTGTTTTGTTGTTTGTTTGTTTGTTTGTTTGTTTGTTTGTTTGGTTGTTTGTTTATTTTGTTTATTTTTAATACGCTCTGAACACGAAATCACCGTCATTGCGGGTGTTGTTTATGTATATATTTATATATATTATTTATATATTTATATATATTTTTTATATATTTATATATATGTATATATATTATATTTGTTTATATATTTATTTATTTATTTATAAGTGTAAATGTACCGAAGCCCTGCCCCACGTTTGAGCACACATCTTTTCCTTCTCATTATATATGCATCTATAAACAACTAAATAAATAAAATAAAATACATAAATAAATAAATAAAATAAACAAATATATTTATTTATTTAATTTATTTATTTATTTATTTATTTTATAGGTGTAAACGTCCCCAAGCCGTGCCCTACATTTGAGCACACATCTTTTCCNTGCCCTACATTTGAGCACACATCTTTTCCTTCTTATTATATATGCATCTATAAACAACTAAATAAATAAATAAATAAACAAATAAAATAAACAAACAAAATAAAATAAATATATTTATTTATTTATTTATTTATTTATTTTATAGGTGTAAACGTCCCCAAGCCCTGCCCTACATTTGAGCACACATCTTTTCCTTCTTATTATATATGCATCTATAAACAACTAAATAAATAAAATAAATAAAATAAAATAAAATAAATATATTTATTTATTTAATTTATTTATTTATTTTATAGGTGTAAACGTCCCCAAGCCCTGCCCTACATTTGAGCACACATCTTTTCCTTCTTATCTCCTCGATGCTATTTCTGCTGCTGGCTTTCAAAAACCAACGCCCATTCAGGTCAGATACCACGCATGCATGCATGCATGCATGCATGCATGCCTGCATGCATCCATGCATGCATGCGTGCCTGCATGCATGCGTGCATGCATGCGTGCTGTTGGATGCTTGTATGTATGTATATATGCATGCATGCATATATATATATATATATATATATATATATATATATATATATATATATATATATATAT
>NW_013570938.1:5774-7528 GCF_000499745.2 Eimeria mitis | reverse complement strand
AAAACGTCTGTTGAACTTGGAATACAATGTGAAAGTACCAGCACACGGAAGACTGACTACACGAGCGTAATCGCCACCTCATAAGGTCTGAACCCGGTGAGCAGCCTGCTCGTGATGAGTTGCGATGTACTGAATTTAAGGGCATCATGCGTCTATGAATACGTGCATCATTCTGCGTACACTACGGCATCCGACGTGCATGAGAGATATCCTGCATATACAACGCCTCACCTCGGTCTGCATCCCTCGGCCTTCGCACAGTCGACAGGCTGATGCTTTCAAGGGCTTTCGATCTTCCACGCTCGAACAGACGTCGCATGGCTCTTGTCGCTGTACCTTCACAGGAAGTGAAGACGCCCCCCTAAGCGCTGCGTCTACGAATCCGAGAGTGATGGTGCTCTCCACGTCTGCACCTCGCTGAGGTTGTGGTGTATGGCGACGTCCGGTAACAGCGGCAAAGGGGCTGTTGGCACCCAAAAAATGGGGACCAAACAGGGCAGAAAACAAGTTTGAAGGGCCACGTGTTGTGTCTGCTACGTCCAGATCCTCCTCTTGATCTACTGTCGTTGGGGTCTTCTTTATCGTGCGTTCTTCATCGGAACTGGAAGAAAGCCGCGCAGGTAGCAGCTGCTTCAGCAAGGCGTGCAGAGGCTCTGGGATATAGCCTCCTTCATCATATGCGGCGCGTTGTTTGGGGTTTTGTAGTGTTTCTGAGACTTCGTGCAGAAGGGTTGTCACAAGGGTATCCAACGGCGGTGTATCTGCACCCGAGAATTGCTCCTGCTGCTGTTTTTGCAGTTCTTCCACGCGAGCAGCAACGGCATGGGCAGGAGCATCACGGTGGAGACCCAGCAACCGGTACAGGTCGACATCTGTCTGCGGGCGTGATTCCTGTTCACATTTTTTTGCTCCCCTTCTGAACCTTTCAAAGAACGAGGGAAGCGAATCGAGAGAGCTGCTAGATGCTCGGCCTCCTGCTATGCGGTAGATTCCACCTAAGTGGGAGACAAATGCGCAAGCGCGTGGCTCTCTTTGCAATCCAGTAGCTGAGAAGGAGCCAGAAGGGAACAAAATGAAGAGCAGCAAACTAACCAACAAAGGAAGGCGCCGAATCATGGGCCCCCCTGAGAACCAAACGTATGAAGCGGGACCATTCATCGTGGTGGCATATCGGCACAGGAAATAAANCTAGGAAGAAGTGCATCACTGGCGGCACCCCCCCTAGTTCCGCTGTAGACGGCCCACCATAAACGAAAGAACAGGGGGGGCTTGCTGGGAAGGTAGCGAGAGAAAGTTCGCCCCAGTTTGTTTTAGTTGTCACTTAATGGGATTCACTAGGAGATTTTGTCTGGTGAAGTATGCAAAGGGAGTTGCTCGGTGTGTCGCGAGGGTTCTTTGGGGGCTGCTTGAACTGTACGCAATCCTTTAGTGGTTTGTTGACTGGACACCCGGAGAAATCAAGTGATATATTGAACAAATCTACGTCGACCCTCCATCGCTCTGAATTGTCTTTGATTTGAGAAGATTGTAAACGGGGTGAGGTTCTGCTCTGTCCCAGTTGCAGGTGCCCTGCATGGCATTAGGGCCCCTTATGTAATATGTCTCTTGTCACACTGGCCCCGATCCAGAATGTTTTCAGCAAATGATTAGTACACATGCAAGGCGATTTTTGATGTTTAAGCACAGTTTCCACCCTGCGGTTCAATGCGCTGAATGAATTTCAGCGCCGAGCACGCTATCGAAGGATTGGGCGT
>NW_013570938.1:0-5753 GCF_000499745.2 Eimeria mitis | reverse complement strand
ATGTGTAAGATGTAACGGGGTTTCTCGAGTTTAGTTGAGGCCCGTCGCGACCTGCAACAGAGTCAAATACTGAAGATTAGAGCCTTCGAAAAGCAACTGAATTCCCTTCCTGCCCCTCAGGCTCGTGCAAAGCGTTTCCCTGGCCGCCGGTGACCAGCGCATGCCATTAGTTGTAGCATACCGTGGTGCGGCTCCTGCTGCAAGGTAACTGCGCATGCAACCGTAGTCCAGCCTCTTCTACGGCAGGCGCTAACACTGTATACAAGGGACAGTGCAGGAAACTGTTGAGCAATTCCTTGGATTTCAGTAGCCAACCAGCAGACAAGTAGAAGTACATCTAGCTCGCAGGCGGAGCATGTTTGAGACGCTGAGATGAGCTGTTCTTAAAGCCCGAAAATAGCACGAAGGTTCTACTTAGCAAGGACAACCCCACTGCCACACCGCTATAGATCCGATTGCTATACAGAGCAAGCAATTCCCCCCGTGTTTAGTCTTGCATATCCACGGCGAAGTAGAGAGGATCCGGTTTACGGAACCTTCCAGATCGTTTTTTTTTTTTTTTTTTTCTGTGNTTTTTTTTTTTTTTTTTCTGTGAATTCACGCTTGAAAAGCAGTGGGATGTTAGCTCGTTACTCCCGCACCCCCACGAGAGACCCGCATAGGCCAACCATTTTCACGATGGTGGATATTCGGAAGATCCGCGTTTAGCTGCCCACAGCAACGACTTCAGGTTTGGGTAATAGAAGTGCCCACGGTTAGGATACATGCCGTGGACGTGGGCGCATCACGGCAAACCCAATCCAAAGCAACTCAAGTACCACGAAAACAAAATCGAAGATCACCCAAGAGTACTTTGCCATGTATATGATGACCAGTCTATGCCTATCACTCATCAAACTCGTCCAGCAGTTTCTGATCTCTGCGAGAGATCAATCCTCATCAGAATTTAGTGGGCCGCAGATATGACCGCGTGCTTCCTTTGGCAGAAAGTGAATATAAAATGCAGATGAGGGGTCGCAATGAGGCATCCCGAAGAATATACGAGTACCCTGGAGATTCAGGCCATGAGCCATGAAGAAGGGGGAAATTAATATTGCCGAGGAAAACCAGCACCCGTTCAGCGAAGGGGTAAATTCCACTAAAAATGCATACTTCAAATGCCCAGTTTGTCTATTAGCGAATATGGTCTCCTCGCTAGGCATCCACCAGCAGTTGGCGACTTTCTTCTTTGTTAGCTTGCCAACCACGTTTATTGTGAAGTTTGGCAAAAGTGGCAGTTACGCAGGTGCATCTGCGGGGTGGGAACGGGATCGGAGACGAGATGCACATCACTGGCTTTCCTTCGACATCTTAAGGAACCTAGTGTAAGCTGAAAGTGAAATTTTTACGTACCTAGGTTTTTGATGTCAGGGCACAGAGCATAGGCCTTACGGAGTTGACAACCGCATCTTTCCCTGTCGACCTAAGTGCAAATTATGGCATCGTTTTGTGACTAATGAACGGAGACTATGGACTCGAAACATATTTGAACGTCGAATGGAAAGCTGAGCAGGCGTCTGGCGCCACTGTTGGCGCAACTAAAATCGGCTTAAGCAAAACTCTAGCTACACACAACACTTCGGCATGCGGATTGCGACTATATGGTTGTTTAGAAATGATGTAAGAGTACTGTGTCCCGATTCAGTAAGATGTGAAACTCGTAGAGAATATCTCGCGCCACATAGAATATTATGTCAAGGCAAGTACTATAAAACGGAGAGTTCTCCCCCAAACAGCTACGCGCGAGAAGCGGAGACGTGGGAATTTTCCACTGATTTTCCACTGCATATACTGGCGAGGACGTTGGTACGACATTGCGCCGAAAGGGATGAACATACTAAGCAATAACATCGGCGTATCCTTCACCTTGTTCGTTGTTTCGCTGCCACAATCTCAAGTAGGCGGCTGCGGAGACCAGGGCCCTTATTACACAGGACCACAGGGTTGCTGCAGATTATATGTTGCTTCTCAAAAAGTCTAGGGCTTCTCCTGTTCCGATTGCGGTGGTGGCAGGTTGAGTTTCATTGAGAGGGTAAGTTGCTCTGCCGCACAAGAGAGCTCATCAAGTTCCTGCTCTGCTAGACTCCTTCTCTTTAGGGGCACTTCGGGCGCACTTTGCATGGCCAGCTCTGGAGACGACAGGGCAGAGTGTGGGTTTGAAGAAACTAAACTAGGAGAAGGTGCATCACTGTGTGAAGATGGAGAGAGCCGATGCGGATGCAAACGCTCCTTTACACGCGGCGAGCCGGCCGTGTCAGCTGTGTGGGCAGGCGAGGAGGTGCGGTTGTCTTGGGAGTTCGCCGTCGCCCCCTGAGGAACCTGCAAGAACTGGCTAGACGACGAAGCCTCGGGGGGCGCATGCAGTGAACCCATAAAGTCTGAATGCTGCTGCTGATTCGCAGTTAGAACCATTCTCATGCTCAAAAGCTCCCTCATGTATTCTAACTCCTCCCGCCACGTGTCGATTCTGAACAGCGTAGAAGAGCAGAACGCGCATACGAAGAAATAGGCGCAAACCGCCCACAAGCTCTCGACCAAATACCCAGGAAGGCTTGGAAAAGCGAATGGAACGTCGCAGGAAGAGGACGTTGATCCGCGCGCGCACACGTATTAGACTTAGACTGTGCAAGCACTGTGATGCTGTAGAAGATAGTTCGGGCAGCTGGCCTTACCGATATTGCAGTCTGATGTTGCTGACATTTGTTCTCCTCATGTCATTTCCCTTGCATCCGGGTAGCCAGTAGGTGTCTCCGAGCCAGTGTCTCTTAAACTCGTCCTCGAATCCGCTAAGAACACAAAAACGTATGCTGCAGCAAATGATGGTTAACCGTGCGGGGAAGTGGCGACATGCGAGCCTAGATATGAGACTTTGCTAGATTTGCAAGGAGAGAATGAAGCATCGAGATCCTAACAAATCGGTGAAAGGAATTGCAAGCCGAATACAACGTAAGCAGCGAGACACTAAATCACGTATAAAGTCAGGATGACGAAGAATGACTCAGTCGTCTAGCAATGCTCAAGCAGGAGAGGGTAGTTCGGGGTGTGGAAAAGCATATACGGAATTGCTGCAAAAATATCTACACATCTGACTCCTCATTTGGGGAGTACGTGACACAGAAGAGGTCGCGCTTCTGGCAAAGCCTCAATCCACCACCCTACATTCGTGGAAGGCGATGGTTCTTTGTACTCCAAATATTCGTTGTCTGTGTGTTGACACGCTCTTCACCGGTCTATACCGCGGTGCTTTTGGTTTATCCACCTCTATTCTGCTATCACTGTTTCACTTCTGCCTGACAACGCCCTCCTATGCAACCACATTTCCCTCCATTGGTGTGAGTCTCTGTGTAAGCTGGTATTCCCCCATTCATACAGGCGTCGCTAGATTCGTCTGGGCTTCTCTCAGCCTGTGCCTTTGCCTTTCTACATATTCGTCAGCTTCCCAGCTTATCTCTGCGCCTGCGCAACTATACGCAACTGCGAATACCTGCGTGTACTGCTCCTACTCTGAATTCCGCATATTTTTGTGCCCCTAGTTTGTTTTCATCTTAGCGTATCTGTTTGCGCCCGCCATAGTACTATTTACTCTTTCTGTCGGCCTCTGTTGTTTCAAGTGCCACCCGCTTCTATGAGCACCTCAAGCCTTTTAATTGCGGGCTTCCGCTCTGAACAATCACTACTACGATCCGTTGGTATGACGCTCCAATGAAAGGTTGCTGCTACTCCACCTAATGTGTCCGTAGTAGAGCAAATTATGGAAACGAAGCAATACAATATGCCTATAAAGATAAAAGCTTGCCTTTGCAGTACGGAGTTCCTCGCCAGCTCACAAAGATCAACAGGAGATAATTTCCACACGTGCTGCAGAGACAATCAGAGGGATACAGAAAGGAACAGTTTTGTTGTTTCAACTTCCCTCAGCATGTAACGTCCTACGCGTTTACTGTGATGAACACCGGGAAACTGTTCTGTTCGAGATATGAGTTTGTCTTAAATACAAGGACGCATATACATGCATAGCTTGTGTACGCTCATCCAGGCATGAGCTCACAAAATGGACACGGGGGTTTTGCCAACCACAAAATGGTACATCTACATCTCAGAACGCATTCCTGGTTTGAAGTGAATTAGTTTATAATTGTCATTCCTTCAATGTATGCCACGTTTATTGTTTTATCTGGGCACTGTCAGTTATGCATTATTTGGGCTGCGCAAGGGCATATGAAATTACGTCGAATTTAGCTGCCAACTAGCTTCAGCAGCGAAACGTTCAAGTCATACTTACCGCTGCGATCGAATATTCTTCTAGGAGGGGTTCGTCGGTAAAATGAAACATCAACGGGTCGTCAGTAGACAANGACACATTTAATCCTATCTTGAAAAAAGAATACAGGGGGTTCTTTGCTGCAGGCAAGAAGATAACCAGCAGGAACTAAGAAGGTGGAAGTATGGGTTTGGATCTGTTAGCTGAAGGAGTGGAACGCCCGGGCTGCCCAGAGCAGCCTTCCTACCTAGTGGGCTTCGGGGTTCAGGGTCTCTACTTTCGATTCGCGAGTGGAACAATACGCCAGCATATGGGAAGCGAGAAAAGCAGACGACCACGCGAAATACAGTAGAAGGCAAACCGGTGACGAACGTACTTATGTCCATGAACAAGGCGTTGTTCGAAAGTGGAGACACCGCAATGCCGATTTGTTTGAGGTAAAACATATATTCCAACACTGGGGCCCCCTTCAGCAAAATTCCGTGGTTTATTCCATCGGCTAGGAGGAATGCTGCTGCTAAGTGACTTGTGCTCCCCGCCTCTCCGCAGTGAGGCCTAAGAGAAGAAGCAGATGAGAAGCTACTAGATTAAGACCCTAGACCATCAGCCCATAACGTCCGTCTCCAAGCAACTCGCACACAACTAATAGGCGAAACTTAACTAAAAGACGAAACTAACCTGAAGCTGAGAGCCCTCATATTTCTGGCTTCGAGAAACAAGTTCAGCGCGCGAATGTTCGCATACATGTAGAATATCCAGTACGAATACGGCGGGTTGCTAGTGCTTGTCCAATCGGAGGGAGCGGGTAGATCTCCACCCTCCATGGTGTACTTGGAGACTCTAGACTCGTCGTCAACGGAGTCAAACCCAACCATCTTTAGCAGTGAATACNGTGCACACGAGCAAAGCATGCATGTCACAGCGCAAAGTATTTCATCAGTCTTTGAAAGAATGGAAGAGCAACCGCAGAAACGGTGGCTGCACCAATAGGCAAAGGCCATTCATCTACGCGGATAAGTAGAAGAACCGACTGTAGTGGGGGAGATATATGTGGCAACAGAAGGCAGGACTCCACTGGAGACACTGAACCGGGACCGGGTCCCAGGAAAGCAAGCACAGGTAACAATGGGTTGACTGTTCACAAGCCTCCGTACTGTTTGCAGGAACCAAAATATCTTCCTATGCTTTGAAGGGTTCTTCACAGCTTCAAACAAAGGCTCGAAGACATTTCTTAGTAATGTTCCAAAGTTGTCTATCTCCCCTCGCTTTCGGTAGACGTGATAGAGCCTGGATTACGTTGAACAGAGCAAATGACACACGAAAAGTGAGGACGGACTGGGAAGTCAAACAATTCTGAAAAGGTTCGAAAAAGAACGAAAAGAAACGAAATGGACATGTAGTGGCAGACACCCACAAAGCCGACGAAGCAGGGAGAAACACAAAAGGAAACTCG
>NW_013570937.1:6925-7803 GCF_000499745.2 Eimeria mitis | reverse complement strand
CATCTGTAAGCAAACAAACAATTCAATCACCGCCACAGGATATCCATCAGCTGCAACAGAAAACATGAAAAAAAAGGGTGAAAAAAACAAAATATATTCACTTACCTTCACCTTTTCCTTCTTCAGAAACCACACCTTCAGGCTGCGCCTGTGCTTCTAGCTCCTCTGGCGGTGGAGGCTTTACATCTGGTAGCGGCGCTGACTTTATCCTGGCCAAGACCTCTTGCGAGTCCTCTGAAAAAGAGAAAAAAGAGAAAGCAGAAACTGCTGCGTTTGTTTTCTTCTGTTGCAGCTTTCATCAGAGCTGCTGCAGAGAGAGAAAGCTGTATCTATGGCTGATAGCATCGTCAGCTTACCTGCATCTCCGTCTATCTCTTGTGTTGCATCTTGCTTAACGGAGTAACCGCAACCACTCTTTGTGCATACATACACCAGAGTCATTGCATCCTCTGCAACCCTCTCAGGAAGCTGAAAAAAGACGCCGCCTATGTTGCCGCAGGCGGGGCACCGCCAGTCAGGTACACGTCCTAGGGTAGGGTCTTGCGATAGATCAGGAGAAATCATCATATCCTCTCTGAAAGAGAAGAAGAAACAAACAAAAAAAAAACAAATAACAAGGTAAATATAGCTTATACAGAAAGAATACAAACGATACATTCACTCATCTCCCTCATACATACAGAAAGAAAAAAAAAAAAAACAGAAACAAGAAACTGAAACAAATGCAAACTCACTAACCAACAAATAAAAAAGAAGAAACATTTCATATATCCTAAAAGCAGCTAAGAAACCAGCAGCACAGCACCACCACTCTGTTGCTTGCTTTGGTGTTTATCTACCTATATCAGGCGGAACAGAAGAAGAAATAAAGAGAGAAT
>NW_013570937.1:5438-6825 GCF_000499745.2 Eimeria mitis | reverse complement strand
CATTCACTTATCTGCCTCATACATACAGAAAGAAAGAAAAAAACTACAGAAACAAAAAACTGAAACAAATGCAAACTCACTAAACAACAAATAAAAAAGAAGAAACATTTCATATATCCTAAAAGCAGCTAAGAAACCAGTAGCACAGAACCATCACTCTGTTGCTTGCTTTGGTGTTTATCTACCTATATCAGGCGGAACAGAAGAAGAAATAAAGAGAGAATAAAAGGAAAAAAAAAACAAAGTGAGAAACAAACTCACTTTGATTTATAACTAAAGTTTATCCTGTCTACGCAGTTTTCTTCATATGTTCCCTCAGCATACCGAAAGAAGTCGCAACGGCGGCAGAGAAATTTCAGTTGCTGCCGCTGCCGGTCTTCTTTTGGTTGCAACATATTGTTGCTGCATGCAAAAAAACAACTATAAACACCCCCCATACAAACCCTAAACCCTAAACCCTAAACCCTCATGTGAAACCTAAACCCTAGACTCAAAACCCTCTTATTCATATACTCACCATTCCGGGCAGAACATCATCCCTGAACTCATTTTCGCAAAAAGAGAGAAAAAACAAAAAGGAATTGAAAAGAGAAAGAGAAGGAGAAAGAAAAAAAAAAAAAAAAAAAAAAAAANAAAAAAAAAAAAAAAAAAAAAAAAAAAAAGAGAAAGAGCAACAGAGATAAAGATAGAGAGAGAAGGGAAGAGAGAGAAGAGCCCCCTACGGTAGAGTTTCCGCAGGAGTTCTTCTGCCTCTCTTTTTGTATTTTTCTTGTTTTTTCTAGTTTTTTCTTTTTCTTTTTTTTTTTCTTTTATACAGCTTCTGCCGATGAAGAACACGGCCAGCCCTTCTCAGTGGAGGGCCCGTGCGGTGGTAGTTGAAATAAGAGGAGAGTTATAAAGCAACAAAAAAGAACAATTACATCATTTAAAATATAATTATAAATTAATTAAGCCAAATATCAATGCATTGGTGGATGCAAAAGAATAAAAAAAAAAAAAGTACAATGGGGGGCCTGTGTTTCTCTTTGGGGCTGGTATGTGTATGTATACATGTACATATATATACAGGAGTAAGAAATCTCAGCGCCTCGATACAAAACAGAGAATTTATCTTTTTAAAATTCATTTATTATTAAAACCGTAGAAAATAAATCAATAAACCCTTTCTCGCTACACGAGAATAAACATATACATATATTCATATATCTAATTAGAGGGGTTTAAACTCCTGTCTATACACGTACGCATAGCAAAGCAAAGAAAAAGAAGGGGACCGAAGAGAGATACAGCTTAGTTGAGAAACAAAGTAAACACAACAACGTATCCATATAAATATTTTTTCTTGATAAAAAATTTGAAACAAAATTTTGTTTTGCTGATGAGCTGT
>NW_013570937.1:1373-5338 GCF_000499745.2 Eimeria mitis | reverse complement strand
CAAGGGGACCCAAAAGAGATACAGCTTAGTTGAGAAAAAAAGTAAACACAAAAACGTATCCATATAAATATTTTTTCTTGATAAAAAATTTGAAACAAAATTTTGTTTTGCTGATGAGCTGTGTAAAGCCAATAAGTACAGCGAGCTGCAATGAAAGTCTTTACTGGTAAAATAATAATTTTATTATTAAAATAAGAAAATTAATAAAATTTATTATTATTATTAATTATAATAATAATAATAAATTACTTGAGGTAATATATAACCCCCAAAGCAGCTGAGATCAAGGGAAAGAGGCAAAATAAATGGAGTGGCAGCGCACCTCGCTGCTGCTGATGATGCAAACCAGCCCCACGCCTGCATGCAAGGAAGCTTCAAACAAGCTTCCTCTACTGCATGCTTTACCTCTGTAGATGCTTCTCTAGTGTATGGAGTTGCTTACTGGCAATCTACCAAGGAGTAGCGAATGTTCCTATGCTAGGTGGTTTGGAATCTCGCCGAGCACAAGAAAGCTTGATTTCAGCATCAAATCCTGGGCACAGTTCATGTTAACCAAAAACAATTGAGGAGAAATGTAGGCGACTGTTCCGAGCATCGCGGTACGAAGGGCGCCGGGACGCGGAAGCGGCGGCGGGGTCCTTTGACCTATACTCCAGTCTTCAAAGCACACCGAAGAAGCACGACGGTTGAGAACTGGNGCGGCGGGGTCCTTTGACCTATACTCCAGTCTTCAAAGCACACCGAAGAAGCACGACGGTTGAGAACTGGTGCAAATCAGTACTAAATGCCAGAAATTTCTATCCACACTTGATGCGGAATTCTAGGTGGATACTGCATCGGAAACCACGACAAGGGGATGCAACCTACCACTCCATTTGTTGGTGCACTTTCTGTGGCTACGCTTCACGGACGGTAGGCAGGATACAAGAAGGGGAAAAATCATGGGCATAATAGGTTTCGCTCCTAGTCCCAATGGGCGTAAAATGGAGGTATTTTCAAACGGGGCAGACTAGCAGGGCAAAGAGTTTATGTGTTGGACCAGCTTACACAGGCATGTTCCTAGGCATGCCGTGGGTCACCCAGTAGAAGGCACGAGTACTTTCCCCTGATAAAGAGATAGATGTCGTTTTGCCTGGGAGTGATAAGTGTGTGCACCTTTCACCACTCTCAACGGCACTCGCATCCTCTCATCCTCTACGGTCAGAGGGGTACAAACTGTGTCCCAAAGAAAGCGGAGAGAGGAGGCTCCCATGCAGCGGAGAGGCATTGAAGGCAACGNGTACAAACTGTGTCCCAAAGAAAGCGGAGAGAGGAGGCTCCCATGCAGCGGAGAGGCATTGAAGGCAACGGCGGACGTATGCATGCACTCTGTCGCGGTGGTCTTCTGAAGACCATGACCTCAGGGGATTCAATCCACTTGACGCCCGAGGTACAGCAGAACCGGGGGAAATCGAGGTAAGACTTCTCAGATGTATTCCATGATAAAGAGCTACTAGTGAGCTGCTCATCCACTGGACGCTCAACTGCATCGCACCAAACTCATTCCCGGCGCAGCCCCAAGCTTCGTTCGGAGGTACCGACGAGCTCCACATATATAGAAGTTGAATTTGACCGGCAGGCGAATGAGCTTCTAGGGGGTGTTTGTCTCGGATTTGTTTGTATTTGTTCACGGATTGAAAGTATTGACGGTTCAGTGGAGGTGGTGTTTTTCTTGTCGATAGCTCGTTGTATATCTGGTTTGTTGGTTGGATCTTTTGCAGTTTCGGGTGTATTGGCCAGTGCTTGTGGTGTATCTACTGTGTATTTTCTTCGCTGCTCTCCTTTCAGCGTGAAATGGCGTTGTTACTCCTCTACAAGTGCCAAAATATTTCAGCGCGAGGACGCGACCGCATCAAAAGTTCTTTCGCATGAGGGGTCTGCTGCATCGGTAAGTCGTTAATTTATATTTTATAAGAAAAGCGGTTATGTTGATATACTATGTGATCCTACAACTCAAAAAGAAACTCCTTATTTATTTTTTTTTTATTTTTTCACGGATATACAGGAGTTGTTTTTAATGTTATGTCTCGTGCTGTTGGAGTCAATATAATTTAAGTGGTAAGAAGCAGACAAATAAATAAACATATACATGCAAGACTTGAGAATGTACAGAAAGTATATATAANGTGGTAAGAAGCAGACAAATAAATAAACATATACATGCAAGACTTGAGAATGTACAGAAAGTATATATAATGTGTTATTCTCAAAAGGGAGTAAAATAAACGGTAAACATCATCGCCAAGCATATAAACAAAGAAAAACAACAAAAACAAAAACACAAACTCTAGGAGCAAGAGCAGGATGATCTATACCTGGGGAGTATTTGGGTTGACGGGAGGCCGGGGGCGGGCCCTTTTTTTTTTCCGGCTATTAAACTAAGTAATTAATTAATTTGATTTATTAATTCTTTTGTTTAGCTAACCAATTAAACAAAACAAAAGAAGGAAAAGAATGGAAAGGAAAAGAGACGAGCGTATACAGCCAACAAATATCGGTAGAACAACAACACGCTGAGAACAAATAGGAATTCATTTCGCTGCAACAGCAACAGGAGCAGCAGCTCAAGCCGCCGTATCCTGCGCCGCTGCAGCCGAGCAGCTGCACGCAGCAACTGCATCAACTGCAGCAGAAGCAGACAAACAGGATCTAGCGCAGCAGGAGACAGAGCGTGCGGTGCAACCGCAGCAGCAGCAGCATCAATAACAACTTTCACAGCAACACCAGCAGCTGCAGCAGCAGACACGCAGCAGCTACAGCACACCCACTCCACCTGCATGCGAGCAGGGGCTCTCTCCCGTGAGGGGGGCTAGATGTACGTGGCCTGCCTGCAGCTAGCGGGTTTGTTGCGGTGCATACAACAAATACATGAACTAGACAAGCATCTACAGAGGTACCGCATGCAGTGGCTGCTGCTCTGCTACAGCTTCCTCGTGTGCAGGAAAGAGGCTGGTTTGCTTCAGCAGCAGCAGCAACAGCAGCAGCAGCAGCAGCAGCAAGATGAGCTGCAACGCCACCCAGGCTGCAGCACCCGTGAGGCCCCCCCCGGCCCTGAGCCTGGGGATAGAGGAAAGGGGTCAGCTGCTCTGGGGGAGAATTCTGAGCTCATGTCTTTGGCGTTGCTGCTGCTTGCTGCTGCTTGCTGCTGCTGCTTGAGCTGCAGCCATAGAGAGAAGCTGAGAGGGAAGCTGCTGCAGCAGCTGCTGCAGCAGCGAACCTTTTCTTAATAAAATATTTTTTTCAATGCAATATTTATATAAATAAACAATTCTTAAAAGAATACATCTAACACAGACAAAGAAAATTATTGTTTGGCTTACGCACTACAGCAGCAGCAGCAGCAGCAGCAGCAGCAGCAGCAGCAGCAGCAGCAGACGCCGCCAGTGACCGACTCATGCTATATGCATGCAGCAGCAGTTTCTGGTTGTATTTTTTTGTATTTCTTTTTTATTCCTCTTTTTTTTTTACATGAGCAAAGTGCTCATATGTTTAGAGGGATTGAATTGCGGTGTATCTGCAGCTGCGGTAGGTATCCTTCATTCTTTCTGTTTTTTCTTTTTTTTTTTTGGGCTCACCGGCAGCTCTTTCATTGATTTGCGTCGCTTTTAAGTTTAATTGTTTTAAAATAATTAATTTAAATTAATTGTTTTCCGTTTTTTTTGACTTTTTATCTCAGAAACATATCCTATATATATACGGCCTCACGCACCGGGGTGTAGCTGCATATACACTCCAGCATCAACGCTTTCTTGTTTCCTTTGCCTTTATATAAATAAAACTTTTTCTCCTTTTTTTTCTTTTTTTCTATACAACTGACTCTTCTCTTTCTGCTGCTCCGATGCAGCCACGCGGTGTATGCATAGACACTGCATGCGGAGGCTTTGCTGCTGCTGTTGCTCCTCAGCAGCAGCAATCTTCTTAGCAGC
>NW_013570937.1:0-1273 GCF_000499745.2 Eimeria mitis | reverse complement strand
TGCTGCTCCGATGCAGCCACGCGGTGTATGCATAGACACTGCATGCGGAGGCTTTGCTGCTGCTGTTGCTTCTCAGCAGCAGCAATCTTCTTAGCAGCAGCAGCAGCAGCAGCAGCAGCAGCAGCAGACAGCAGCACCAAACCACCCCTGCATTTCTTTCTTTTCATCTCCGAGTAGCACGAGTAGCGCCGGCAGCAGCAGCAGCTGCTGCAGGAGGACAAACACAAGCAGCAGCAGCAGCAGCAGCAGCAGCAGCAGCGGCCTAAGAAATACCAGCAGCAGCAGCAGCAGCAGCAGCAGGAGGCAAAGTGTCTTGCACTGTTTTTGTCTGGGGACATCCGCATGCATGCATGCATGCATGCATGCATGCATGCATTTGTTTTTGTGTGAGTATATATATATATGATTTGTTGTATTTCTTTGCTGTCTGTTTGTTGATATTCCGTTTATTATATTTATTTATATATTCTTGCTGTTACTGTATTTTGTTTATTTCTATTCTTCTTTCCCTTTATTAAATTTATTTATTTATACTNTGCTGCTGCTGCTGCATCTCCATAATGCCGCGACTGAGGCTTTGCTGCTGCCCCCGCAGCAGCAGCAACAGCAACACCAACAAAACCACCGCCATAACCACCACCCGCACCACCACCACCACCCCCAGCAGCAGCAGCAGCAGCAGCAGCAGGAGCAGCAGCAGCAGCAGGAGCTGCATGTGTTGTTTCAACCCAGTATGGTGTATAAACCGTAGCGCTCGTGGTGAGTTGTTGCGTTTTATGTATACAGTAATAGCATTGCTGCTGACGATAATATGTATAAGCATGGTATCTATTGCTGCTGATTCTTTTTATATACCAACAGAACAAAAAAAACTAAAAGATAGAATACATGACGATATATTGGGGGGTGTTCCGCTGCCTTCTTGGGTGTCTGCATGCGTAAATATATTTACATTTATTTGTGTTTTTTGTACTATAATACACCATTTTTTTTGTTTTTTTTTTCCTCTGAATCTCCTTATTCTATCGAGAATGTTTATATTAATTAGCATTGGCTTCCTCTTTCGTTCTGTTGCTATTTTCGTCACCACAGTACCCCCATCTAGACTGAACTGCATACCGAGAAACCCAAAAACTTTTTTTTCTTTTTTTATTGAAACTATCAAACAAGCAACAGGCAAAGATGTAGAATGCTGCGGTATGATAATCTCCGGCCACAGCTTAAACCTTATGCATGCAGTTATGTCTTGGGCTTTATACGGCAGCAGCAGCAG
>NW_013570936.1:7277-8615 GCF_000499745.2 Eimeria mitis | reverse complement strand
TTAAAATATAATAAATAAAATAAGTTATGTTAAATTAATTAATTAAATGAAATTAATTAATAAATTAGAAAAATAAAAAAAATAAAAATAAAAAAAAAATAAAAATAAAAATAAAAATAAAAATAAAAAATAAGTAAATTAAATAGAAATAATATTAAACAAGATAAACACAAAATGAAAAGAATATGAAAAATAAAATAAAATAAAATAAAATAAAATAAAAAAATAAAATAAAATAAGGAAGACACAAACACCACCATAATAATAAAACTAATAAATATAAAAATAAAAATAAAAATAAATATAAAAATAAAAATAAAAATAAAAATAAAAATAAAAAATATAATAATAGATAAAATAATATGATAACAATAAATACTAAAAATAAAAAATAATAAAAAGACAACAACTGAAACAACACCAACAACAAAGAAAAATAAAAAAAATAAAAAATAAAAAAACAAAAAAAAAAATAAAAAAAAATAAAAAAAGAATAAGCAAACTAAAGAAACAAAACAAAAAAAAAATAAAAAAAAATAAAAAAATAAAAAAATAAAATAAAAAATAAAAAAAAATAAAAAAGAAGAACCTTCTATATATTTATCTTCGATTTGTTTATAAGTGGTGCCGCTCAATTCTTTTTTTATTTTTTGTTTTATTTCTTCATTTATTTTTGCTTCTCCTTTTGTCTCTGCTATTTTTTGTTTTTTTTCTGTTGCTGCTGCTGCAGCAGAGTTTAATATAAACTCCACTGTTGCTGCTGCCACCTGCTGCTGCAGCTGCTCCTGCTGCTGCTGCTGCTGCTGCTGCTGTTGCTGCTGCTGCTGATGTTGTTTTGCTGCTGCTGCTGCGATGCTGCTCTGCTGCACTAGCGCAGCTATCCCTTGCTGCAGCGTCTGCTGCTGCTGCTGCTGCAGTGCATGCACAGTTTGCTGCTGCAGCTCTAGCTGCTGCTGCTGCCTTTTTACATCTATACTGGATCGTATCTGCTGCAGCAGCAGCTGCCCCTTATCAAAAGCAGCATTCAGCTGCTCTTGCTGCTGCTGCTCCTGCTGCAGTGCTGCTGTCAGTTGCTGCTGCTGCTGCCGCAGCTGCTGCTGCCGCTCACCACTTGCTGATGCTGCTGCAGCAGCAACTGCTGCCTCAGCCTCCTCCACACGCTGCTGCTGCTCTTCTATTGATGCAGCAATCCTGCAACACAAACAGCAGCAGCAGCAGCAGCAGCAGCAGCAGCAGCAGCAGCAGCAGCATTAGTACTAGCTGGTTGTATGGGTGTGTATGCAGCTGACACAGTTTGCTGCAGGACATCTTCATCCTGCTGCTGCTGCTGCTGTTGCT
>NW_013570936.1:6829-7017 GCF_000499745.2 Eimeria mitis | reverse complement strand
CGCTCACCACTTGCTGATGCTGCTGCAGCAGCAACTGCTGCCTCAGCCTCCTCCACACGCTGCTGCTGCTGTTGCTGCTACTGTTGCTGTTGCTGCTGCTACTGTTGCTGCTGTTGCTGCTGCTGCTGCTGCTGCTGCTGCAGTGTGTGTCTCACGTCTCTAGTTCAGCAGCAGCAGATTCCAGCTGC
>NW_013570936.1:5988-6729 GCF_000499745.2 Eimeria mitis | reverse complement strand
GCTACTGTTGCTGTTGCTGCTGCTACTGTTGCTGCTGTTGCTGCTGCTGCTGCTGCTGCTGCTGCAGTGTCTGTCTCACGTCTCTAGTTCAGCAGCAGCAGATTCCAGCTGTCTTAGTTTTGCTTCAGTTTGCTGCTCCGCCTGGCGTTGCTGCTGCTGCAGCTGCTGCAGCTGCTGCCGCGTTGCATGCAGCAGCTGCTGCTGCCCGGGTAGAGCTGCTTCCCTGCAGCAGCAGCAGCAGCAGCACAGCAGCAAGTGAGACAGGAATAGTAGCTGCAGCAGCAACTGCAACAACAGCAGCAGCAGCAACAGCAGCAACAGCAACAGCAAAAGCAGCAGCAACAGCAGCAGCAACAGCAGCAGCAACAGCAGCAGCAACAGCAGCAGCAACAGCAGCGGTAATGTTATGCTGCTGCAGCAAAGTCTATAAAGACGTACGTGAGCTGGAGTTGCTTCTGCTGCTCTTGCTGCTGCTGCTGCTCCTCTCTTATCTGCTGCAGCAGCCGCTGCTGCTCGGCCAAATGGGCTTGCAGCTGCAGCAGCTGCTGCTGCTGTTTTAGTTGCTGCTGCTGCAGCTGCTGCTGCTGCTGCTGCGCTGCCTCCCTATCAGCGAATGCCTGAGCAATTTGGGATTCTAGCTGCTGCAGCTGCTGCTGCACTTCGCTGCTGCTGCTGCTGCTGCTGCTGCTGCTGCTGCCGTTTGCTGCTGCGTGGAGACCTGCTGCTGCGCGCAGCTTTCTA
>NW_013570936.1:2476-2820 GCF_000499745.2 Eimeria mitis | reverse complement strand
AAACCCTAAACCCTAAACACTAAACCCTAAACCCTAAACCCTAAACACTAAACCCTAAACCCTAAACCCTTATGAGTTGGAATGTCTCTGCGAATTGAGTGGTGGGCTGATATCTGAATCATAATGCTGCTGCTGCTGCTGTTGCTGCTGCTGCTGCTGCTGCTGCTGTTGTTGCTGTTGTTACTGCTACTGCTGCTGCTGCTGCTGCTGGTGTTACTGCTACTGCTGTTGCTGTTGTTGTTGCTGCTGCTGCAGCCTGCCTACCTGCTGCTGCTGCTGCTGCACGTAAGGAAGCATTGCTGCTACTTTATGTAGCAGCTGCTGCTGCTGCTGCTTCGCTGTGT
>NW_013570936.1:2163-2376 GCF_000499745.2 Eimeria mitis | reverse complement strand
CTCGTTCTTTGCCTGCAGCAATACACACGCATGCAGCAGCAACACATAAGGATGCAGCAGCAGCAGCAGCAGCTGCAGCAGCTGCAGCAGTAGCAGCATGTGCAGCAGCGGCTGCATCAACAACAGCAACAACAACAACAGTAACAGCAAAAACAACAGAAGCAGAAGCAACAGCAACAGCAGCAGCAACAACAACAACAGCAGCAGCAACAC
>NW_013570936.1:1412-1533 GCF_000499745.2 Eimeria mitis | reverse complement strand
CTCTTCTCTCCTCCGCCTTTAAACCTTCGGAAGCTTTGGCTATCTCCTGCTGCAGCTGCTGCTGCAGCAGCAGCTGCTGCTGCTGCAGCTCATTCACCTTATCACTCACAGCTTGACGCCG
>NW_013570936.1:1012-1218 GCF_000499745.2 Eimeria mitis | reverse complement strand
AAGCAGCAGCAGCAGCAACAACAACAGCAGCACCAGCAACAACAACAGCAGCAGCAGCAACAGCAGCAGCAGCAGCAGCAGCAGCAGCAGCAATATACTTTGTATTCTTGTGAGATATTGGTGAGCAGCTCTTCTAGTTCTTCTATAGACTCCTCAAATACGATGGGCCCCTCATCGTCATCTTGCTGCTGCTGCTGCTGCTGCTG
>NW_013570936.1:0-912 GCF_000499745.2 Eimeria mitis | reverse complement strand
AAGCAGCAGCAGCAGCAACAACAACAGCAGCACCAGCAACAACAACAGCAGCAGCAGCAACAGCAGCAGCTGCTGCAGCTGCTCCTCGTGCATGCGCTGCCGCTCCTCAGCTACATGCAGCTGCTGCTGCTGCTGCTGCACCTCCCTTGAAAGCTCTGCTGCTGCTGCTGCTACTGCCTCTAACTCATCCAGCTCCTGCTGCAGCTGCCTGCAGCAGCAGCAGAAGCAGCAGCAGCAACAGCAGCAGCACACAAACTATCAAACGAAGACTTAGGGTTTAGGGTTTAGGGTTTAGGGTTTATTAAACTCGGGTTTAGGGTTTATTAAATTTAAATGAAGGGTTTATGNTTAGGGTTTAGGGTTTAGGGTTTATTAAACTCGGGTTTAGGGTTTATTAAATTTAAATGAAGGGTTTATGATATTAGGGTTTAGGGTTTAGGGTTTACGTGATGGTGTTTATTGCTGCCTGTATGCGTTGCTGTGTTTAAGGGTTTAGGGTCTAGGGTTTAGTGTGTATAAGGGTTTAGGGTTTATAAAATTAGGGTTTAGGGTTTAGGGTTTAGGGTTTACGTGATGGTGTTAGTTGCTGCCTGTATGTGTTGCTGGGTTTAACTTGTAGGCCAAGGGTCTAAGGTCTAGCGTGTACAAGGGTTTACGAAACTAGGGTTTAGGGTTTAGGGTTTAGGGTTTAGGGTTTAGGGTTTACGTGATGGTGTTGGTTGCTGCTTGTATGTGTTGCTGCTGCTCTTGCAATTGGCTGCGGAGGTTTGCTGCTGCAGCGCGGTGTACATCCAGCAGCCGCAGATCGTTTTCTCTGTCTTTCAGCTCTAACATGTGTTCCTTTCTGCAGCAGCAGCAGCAGCAGCAGCAGCAGCAGCAGCAGCAGCAGCAGCAGCAGCAGCAGCAGCAGCA
>NW_013570935.1:7225-7897 GCF_000499745.2 Eimeria mitis | reverse complement strand
ACCCTAAACCCTAAACCCTAAACCCTAAACCCTAAACCCTAAACCCTAAACCCTAAACCCTAAACCTCCAGGCTGCAGACACTCATCGCGGCTGCTCACCTTCAAGCAATGGCGGTTCGTTTTCAAACGGGTCATCTGATTCATTCTGTTGGTCTGCTGCTGCTGCTGCTGCCCCTCCCCCCCCATCACGCCGCTGGGGGCCCCCAAGGGGCCCCCCATGGGGCCCCCCATGGTGCCCCCCATGGGGGCCCCCAGGGGCCCCCCCAGCTGCCCCTTTATGAAACCCTGAGCAGACGCAGAGTCCCCCATGGGGGCCCCCACTGCTCCTTCAAGGGGCCCCCGTGGGTACGGGTTGGTGGGGCCCTGGGGGCCCCCCCCCATATAAACATCTTGCTGCTGGGCGTATCCCTGAGGCATGCAGCAGCAGCAGCAGCAGCAGCAGCAGCAACATCAGCAGTAGCAACAGAGTCAGCAGAAGCAGCAGCAACAGCAGCAGCAGCAACAGCAGCAGCAGCAACAGCAGCAGCAGCAACAGCAACAGCAGCAACAGCAGCGGCAGCAGGTACGTAAGAGCTCGTAACATACGTGGTAGCTACCCAGCTAGCTACCCAGCTAGCTATCCAGATACCTATGCAGCTGTCTAGCTAGCCAGCTAGCTAGCTAGCTAGCTAG
>NW_013570935.1:6140-7125 GCF_000499745.2 Eimeria mitis | reverse complement strand
GTAGCTACCCAGCTAGCTACCCAGCTAGCTATCCAGATACCTATGCAGCTGTCTAGCTAGCCAGCTAGCTGCTGTGCTGAGTGCTCACCGCGCCGCCAGCAGAGAAGTAGTGAGGGTCCTGCCCCGCCTCAGCAGCGTCTGGGGGCCCCCTTGGGGGCCTCACTGCTGTACCCTGGTACCCTAGGGGCCCCCTGTTCCCCTCTGCTGCTCTCCCCATGTAGTCTTGCTGCTGCTGCTGCTGCCGTTGCTGCTGCTGCTGAAACGGCGTCTGCTGCACATACGTCTGCTGCGGCTGCTGCCCGTACGGAGACCTCGGTTGCTGCTGCTGCTGCTGCTGCGGCTGCTGCTGCTGCTGCCCGTAAGGAGACCTGGGTTGCTGCTGCTGCTGCTGATACTGCTGCTGCTGCTGGTACTGCTGGTAGCTAGACGCTGGGGGGGGCCCCTGTAGGTACCCAGGGGCCCCGCTGGGGGGCCCCTGGGTACCTGCGGGGCCCCACCCGTACGGCTGCTGCTGCTGCCTGAAAGGCTGCTGCTGCGGCTGCGGCGGTGAAGCCATCTGCTGCTGCTGCTGCTGCTGCTGCTGCGGCAGCTGCTGCTGCTGCGGGCGGCCATAGATCTGCTGCTCAGGAGGATACACTGCATGCTGCTTCGCCTCTGCTGCGGGCACACTCCCATATGGCTGCTGCTGCTGCTGCTGCTGCTGCTGCTGCTGCTGCTGGGTGCTGTAAGGGCCAGAAACAGCAGCAGCACTCTGCTGCTGCATTGGAGGCGGCATCTGCTGTCGCTGCTGCTCTAAGGGTTGCTGCTGTTGCAGCAGCTGCTGCTGCAGCTGCTGCTGCTGCAGCTGCTGCTGCTGCAGCAGCTGCTGCTGCTGCTGCGGATCTGCTGCTGCAGCAGCAACGCCGCGGCGGGGCTGCAGCCCCCCCCCCTGTGCATCATACCGCCGCCTGATTTGGGGTTTGTCTGCCATTGGCTGCGTTCAAGC
>NW_013570935.1:5753-5881 GCF_000499745.2 Eimeria mitis | reverse complement strand
CTGCTGCTGCTGCTGCTGCTGTATCTTCATGTGCCGCCCCTGCTGCTGCTGCTGCAGTTGCTGCTGCTGCTGTTGCGGCTGTTGCTGCTCAGTCGCTGCTGCTGCTGCTGCTGCTGCTGCTGCTGCTG
>NW_013570935.1:5483-5653 GCF_000499745.2 Eimeria mitis | reverse complement strand
CCCTGTGCATCATACCGCCGCCTGATTTGGGGTTTGTCTGCCATTGGCTGCGTTCAAGCAGCAGCAGCAGCAGCAGCAGCAGCAACAGCAGCAGCAGCAGCAGCAGCAGCAGCAAGCGGGAAGCTCACTGCACCGATCCAGGGTCTGCTATCTGCTCCAGACAAACTCTG
>NW_013570935.1:4035-4336 GCF_000499745.2 Eimeria mitis | reverse complement strand
TTTTTTTTTTTTTTTTTTTTTTTTTTTTTTTTTTTTTTTTTTTGTTGTTGTTTTTGTTTGTTGTCTTTGTCTAATTTAATTTAATTTAATTTAATTTAATTTAATTTAATTTAATTTAATTTAATTAATTAATTTTGTTTTTTTTATATAGCGGGAAAAAAAAGAAAGGAATGGATATATTAATGTGATGAATTGCACTAACCGATAAAAAATAAATAAAATAAATAAAATAAAAAAACAAATTAATTTATTTATTAACTAATTAATTATTTTATTTATATATTTTTTATTAATATATATG
>NW_013570935.1:3307-4004 GCF_000499745.2 Eimeria mitis | reverse complement strand
ATATATATATATATATATATATATATATATATATATATATATATATATATATATATATACAAATATATATGACGTAGACAAGGGTGTGGTGTGTGCGTATGGCTGCACTCTGGATTCATCTCTTTCTCTCTTAAACAACTAAAACAAAAACCAAATAAATAAAATAAAATAAACCCTAAACCCTAAACCCCTAAACCCTAAACCCTAAAACCCTAAATTTATATTTATTATAAATAAATAAATAAAGAACCACCTAAATAAACAACTAAACAACTAACTAAATAAATATATATTTATATTTATATTTATTTATATATTTATATATTTATACAGGTACCTATGACGTGGGCAAGGGTGTGGTGTGTGCGTGTGACTGCACCCTGGATTCATCTTTTTCTCTCTTAAACAACAAAAACAAAAACTAAATAAATAAAAAAAAAACTAAATAAATAAATAAACATCTAAGTAAACAACTAAACAACTAAACAAACAAACATATATATATATTTATATTTATTTATTTATTTATTTATACAGGTACCTATGACGTGGGCAAGGGTGTGGTGTGGGCGTGTGACTGCACCCTGGATTCATCTCGCTTAGTTGCTGCTTCTGCCGACCAAAAAATTTTAATTTTTGATGTCTGTACAGCTCAGCTTCTTCATGAGATCTCAGAGCAGGGGACTTGCAGGTATTT
>NW_013570935.1:380-659 GCF_000499745.2 Eimeria mitis | reverse complement strand
TTTTTTTTTTTTTTTTTTTTTTTTTTTGTTTGTTTTTGTTTGTTTTTGTTTTCTTTCTTTTTCTTTCTTTCTCCTTTTCTTTTTGTTTTTTTTTGTTTTTTTGTTTTTGTTTTTGTTTGTTTTTATTTGCTTTTTTTGGGGTTTTGTTTGATTTTATTTGTTTTTTTTTGTTTTTGTTTGTTTTTGTTCGTTTTTGTTTGTTTTTGTTTCTTTTTCTTTGTTTTTTTTGGTTGTATTTGTTTGTGTTTATCTTTTTATTTATTTCGTTTGTTTATTTGT
>NW_013570935.1:0-297 GCF_000499745.2 Eimeria mitis | reverse complement strand
CACACACACACACATATATATATATATATATATATATATATATATATATATATATATATATATATATATAAATAAATATATCTGTGTGTGTATACAGCAAGCGGTGAGGGTAAGTTTGAGGCTTTACTATACCACGTGGTGCGAGGAGAAGAGATAGCGAGCTGTAAAGGTCACTTCGGCCCCCTTCATACTTTAGCATGGAAACCAGACGGCACTGGGTATGCGTCAGGGGGAGAGGATGGGTATGTTAGGCTCTATACTTTCGATAGAGAATACTTCACTGATGAAAAGTTTCAG
>NW_013570934.1:7617-8260 GCF_000499745.2 Eimeria mitis | reverse complement strand
CAAATGCTTGGTTGCCTCGGCTGCTCTTGTTGCCTGGACATGTGTCCTACGTACTCCTTCTTTTTTACTGGTTGAATTGACCGGCATTATGACTATCCGGTAATCAACACAGCACCTTGTGGGCCGCTGTAAGCTTGCGCAGGTGTTTCCGCACATTTGTGCATGCATACCGCCCTGCCCTGCATCCGTGCGTGTTGCGGACGAGAGCAGTAAGCCTAGCGAGCGGCTGCAGTTCGCACATTATAGGCTGCGGAAGTACATAGCGGAAGCTGAGATTAAGAGTTTCCACCAGTAGCACTTTCCCTTTCTATATTCGGGCGCACGAGCCTTGACATCACCGACGCAGGACAACTCGCCCCGATGAAGGGGCAGCATACAAGTGCATGGGCCACAGCCAGAAGAGCGGACAACCACAGTTTCGGGACAATTTGCACTAATAAAGTGCACAAATGGCTCACGTGCCTTATAAGGAGCTGATGCATTGACAGAACAGCACTAATCGAGCACGAGGGACCTCGGCCCCCCGCATCGCCGATTCAGCCGGGATGGCAGGGATTTTCCGCTGGTGTTTCACGTCGCGTTCGGCGGCGGCAGGGGGCATTGTGTAGACAATAATAATTGAAATACCTCATTTAAGAATTTA
>NW_013570934.1:5515-7517 GCF_000499745.2 Eimeria mitis | reverse complement strand
GGCGAATTGCGCGCAGCGAAGAGCAGTGGAAGAAGATCAAGGCATCCATCACAGGTTCTGCCTCTGCTGTCGCTCCGAGTCTGCTGGCCGTTGCTATTGCGGCCGTTGGCTTGGTTGCCCTTTAAGGCAGTGATCTCTCCGTGTCACCCGGCTACTGCAGATACTATTCAAGCAGAGCCGCGCTCCGCAGCGTTTTATTCACTTTTTCCTTCCTTCAGAACAGAAACTCTGACTGGCGTGTACAGCTTAAGCAGGTGTTTGCTTCCCGCTGCATCCACAGGACTGCGGCAAGCGAAAGGCTTCAACGCAGGCCATGTATACTCTTGCTTGCGCCTGTCGGGTTTGCGCTGCATGCGCCACTAGTTAACCGCCTTCTCAGCCTTTTTTATTTCAATGGGCAGCAAATGCTTGGTTGCCTCGGCTGCTCTTGTTGCCTGGACATGTGTCCTACGTACTCCTTCTTTTTTACTGATTCAATTGACCGGCATTATGACTATCCGGTAATCAACCCAGCACCTTGTGGGTCGCTGCAAGCTTGCGCAGGTGTTTCCGCACATTTGTGCATGCATACCGCCCTGCCCTGCATGCGTGCGTGTTGCGGACGAGAGCAGTAAGCCTAGCGAGCGACCGCAGTTCGCACATTTTAGGCTGCGGAAGTACATAGCGGAAGCTGATGAGTTTGATATTAAGAGTTTCCACCAGTAGCATTTTCCCTTTGTATGTTCGGGCGCACATGCCTCGACATGATCGACGCAGGACAACTCGCCCCGATGAAGGGACCTCATACAAGTCCATGGGCCACGGCCAGAAGAGCAAGGAACCACAGTTTCGAGACAATGTATATTAATACACTTCAGAGCCTTCCCAAGTACCTTATAAGGGGTTGGCACATGGACAGAACAACATGAATCGAACACGGGGGACCTCGGCCCTCCGCATCCCCGATTCAGCCAGGATGGCAAGGATTTTCCGCGGGGGTTTCACGTCGCGTTCGACGGCGGCAGGGGGCACCGTGTAGACAATAATAATTGAAGTACGTCATTGAAGTATTTTTAACAATGGCAGGGTTGTAAACTCAACTCCAGCGCATAGGCAGATTGACTCCACGCCGGGCCGGATGGGCCAGTCGCAGTCCGCTCCGTCGCCGCCACCTCCTGCACACACACTGCAAAACATATTGTTACATCTGAAGTTGAGGGCCCTAAAAACTTCCCCCACTCTTCCAGTTTTCTCGTTCACCTATTCAACTTCAACACTAAAAACATGGCGGCCCTTAAGCTTTTTTCGCTCGCCAATGCGTCTGCGTTCTTGATGGCGAACGCTGTTCATCAAACGGCAAAGCAAGCTTCATTGACAGCGCAGGGATCATCCCCAACCTACACTGTAGAACTCGGTAGGTTGGCAAATACTTGTTTGCTGGGGAGGGTTTCAGCCTTCTAGTGGTCCAAAGTAAATGCATTGGAGGCGATGGTTTGTGCCAGAGGTTCAGTGGGCTTGGAAGCGAAGAAATCCCTCGAAGGGCATTAAATGACTCCAACCCACATTTGCAAGTATCAATACTTGTAAATTTGGGCTTAGGATGTCTGCGCCGTTCGTTTTTCTGCAGATGATGCTAATTCGTGCCTCGCCGAAATGAACGCTGCACGCGAAGCCGCTGGTCTCAAACACTTCGTAACGGATGCCAGTGACGAACAACTAACGTGGCCTCCACTTACATTGGAGCAAGGAGAAGACCAAAAAAATCCTGCATGGGATCCTGTTTGTAAGGCTCTGATAGGAGTAAGTGTCTTTCACTGCTGCCTCTGTCCTTCGTCCTCCTATGTGTACGTCATGTCTCACTTCTTCATCCGTGTTTTTTTCATTTCAGGAAGACTCAGCAGATGTAGGAAAGAGCGTAGTTGAAAATGGATTTAAAAGTGGTACATACGCCTACATGGCCTTGGAATCGGATAAGCCCGACTGCGCCGCCGCAGTGAGCCACTGGAAGGACGCCGTCAACAGC
>NW_013570934.1:4576-5415 GCF_000499745.2 Eimeria mitis | reverse complement strand
TTCGCCACTCTTCCCTTTTACTCCTTCACATATTCAACTTCGACACTGAAAACATGGCGGCCCTTAAACTCTTTTCGCTCGCCTCTGCGTCTGCGTTCTTGATGGCGAACGCTGTCCATCAAACGGCAAAGCAAATTTCATTGACAGCGGAGGGTTCCTCCCCAACCTACACTGTAGAACTCAGTACGTTTTCAAATACTTGCTTACTGGGGAAGGTTTCAGCCCTGTGGTCCAAAGTAAAGGGGTAGGAGGTGATGAGTTTTGCCGGAGGTTCAGTGGGTTTTGAAGCGAAGAAATCCTTCGAAGGGCATTAAATTGCTCCAACCCACATTTGCAAGTATCAATACTTGTAAGTCTGGGCTTAGGATGTGTGCATCGTTCGTTTTTCTGCAGAGGATGCTAATGTGTGCCTCACCGAAATGAACGCTGCACGCGAAGCCGCTGGACTTGAACACTTCAAAACGGAGACCAGTGATGGAAAACTAACGTGGCCTTCACTTACAGTGCAGCCAAAACAAGAGGAAAAAAATCCTGCATGGGATCCCGTTTGTAAGGCTCTGATGGGAGTAAGTGTCTTTAGCTGCGGCATCTGTCCTTCGTCCTCTTATCTTTACTTTATGTCTCACTTCTTCATCCGTGCTTTTTTCGTTTCAGGAAGACACAGAACAACTAGAAACCGGCTCAGATGAAAATGGATTTCAAAGTGGCACATACGCCTTCATGGCCTTGGAATCGGCGACGCCCGACTGTGCCGCCGCAGTGAGCCACTGGAAGGACGCCGTCAACAACTTCACTACAATCCCTCCGGCGAATAAAGAGCAAACAACGATCTACAAGAC
>NW_013570934.1:3892-4476 GCF_000499745.2 Eimeria mitis | reverse complement strand
TCGTTTTTTTGCAGATGATACTACTGTGTGCCTCGACGAAATGAACGCTGCACGCGAAGCCGCTGGACTCGAACACTTCAAAAAGGATAGCAGCGCAGGCCTAGAGTGGCCTCCACTTACTGTTGAAAGCTCACAGCACAATACTGCATGGAATCCTGTTTGTGAAGCTCTGACAGCAGTAAGTGTCTTTCAATGTGGTCCCTGCCATTAGTCCCCCTATCTCTACTTCATACTGCCTCATTTCTTCGTCCGTGCATTTTTCATTTCAGGAAGAGTCAGCAGGTGTGGAAAAGAGCGTAGCTGAAAATGGATTTAAAAGTGGTACATACGCCTACATGGCCTTGGAATCGGAAACGCCCGACTGTGCCGCCGCAGTGAGCCACTGGAAGGACGCCGTCAGCAATTTCACTACAATCCCTCCGGCGAATAAAGAGGAAACAAAAATCTACAGCAAGCAGCAGAACATTTCTTTTGTTGCTCTG
Organism: Eimeria mitis; assembly: GCF_000499745.2. Lineage (NCBI taxonomy): Eukaryota > Apicomplexa > Conoidasida > Eucoccidiorida > Eimeriidae > Eimeria > Eimeria mitis. Next base: position 3,994 of record NW_013570934.1, on the reverse strand, counting down.
TACAACCCTCAAGAGAATGCCGCTGCTGACTGCCGCGTCGTTACCTGCACTCGATCGGCAGCTCCTCAAGCCCCAGGAGTAGGCGCCCTAAGCACTGGTGAT
>NW_013570934.1:3302-3792 GCF_000499745.2 Eimeria mitis | reverse complement strand
GCTATGCTCTACTGTGCATGACCACACCCGAAGCACTTACAGCGGACGCAGAACCCTTCAAGTAAGTTGGCAACCGTCTCTGGAAAAACGACCGTTGGCAACAGAGCTGGGTTTGCGGATGCGAATACAGTGTTGTGTGTTGTTCATCTGTTGGCGAATTGCGCGCAGCGAAGACCAGTGGAAGAAGATCAAGGCATCCATCACAGGTTCTGCCTCTGCTGTTGCTCCGAGTCTGCTTGCCGTCGCTATTGCGGCCGTTGGCTTGTTGACCCTTTGAAGCAGTGATCTCTCCGTGGCACCCGACTGCTGCAGATACTACTCAACCAAAGCCGCGCTCCGCAGCGTTTTATTCGCTTTTTCCTTCCTTCAGAACGGAAACTCTGACAGGCGTGAACAGCTTAAGCGGGTGTTTGCTTCCCGCTGCATCCACAGGACTGCGGCCAGAGAAAGGTTTCAACAGAGGCCATGTATACTCTTGCGTGCGCCCGCT
>NW_013570934.1:2975-3202 GCF_000499745.2 Eimeria mitis | reverse complement strand
AAGAGAATGCCGCTGCTGACTGCCAGGTCGTTACCTGCACACAAACGGCAGCTGCCGGAACCCCACCAGCGCAAGTCCTAAACGCTGATGGAGGGAAGACAGGCTATGCTCTACTGTGCATGACCACACCTGAAGCACTTAAAGCGGACGCAGCTCCCTTCGAGTAAGTTGGCAATCCATTCTTGCAAAACTATAGTTGGTTAGAGAGCTGGGCCCCTGGATGAGAT
>NW_013570934.1:1655-2875 GCF_000499745.2 Eimeria mitis | reverse complement strand
AAGAGAATGCCGCTGCTGACTGCCAGGTCGTTACCTGCACACAAACGGCAGCTGCCGGAACCCCACCAGCACAAGTCCTAAACGCTGATGGCGGGAAGACAGGCTATGCTCTACTGTGCATGACCACACCTGAAGCACTGACAGACAAGGCAGCTCCCTTCGAGTAAGTTGGCAATCAATTCTCGCAAAACTATAATTGGTTACAGAGCTGGGCCTGTGGATTTGAGCACAGTCTTGCGTGCTATTCATCTGTTGGCGAATTGCGCGCAGCGAAGAGCAGTGGAAGAAGATCAAGGCATCCATCACAGGTTCTGCCTCTGCTGTTGCGCCGAGTCTGCTGGCCGTCGCTATTGCGGCTGTCGGCTTGTTGGCCCTTTAAAGAAGTGACCTCTCCGTGGCACCCGGCGGCTGCTGATACTATTCAAGCAAAGCCGCGTTCCGCAGTGTCTTATTCACATTTTCCTTTCTTCAGAACAGAAACTCTGACTGGCGTGTACAGCTTAAGCAGGTGTTTGCTCTCCGCTGCATCCACAGGACTGCGGCTAACGAAAGCTTTCAACACACGCACTGTATACTTCTGCTTGCGCCCGTCGGATTTGCGCTGCGTGCGCCACTAGTTGACAGGCCTTTTCAGCCTGTTCTATTTCTATGGGCAGCGAATGCTTGCTTGCCTGGGCTGCTTCTGTTGCACTGACATTGTCTTACGTACTTCTTCCTTTTTACTGGTTCAATTGACCGGCTTTATGACCCTGCATTTATCGATCCAGCACGTTGTTCGTCGCTGCATGCTTGCCCAGGTGTTTCCGCACATGTGTGAGTGCATATACTCCCCTGCCTGCGTGCATGTTGAGGACAATAGCGGTAAGCCAAGCGCTATGCCTCTGTTCGCACTTTTTAGGCTAGCTAAGTACCGAGGGGAAGCAGAAGTGTTTGGTAGGAGGGCGTTTGCCAGTAGCGTTTTGCCCTTTTATATTCGGGCGCACAAGCCTTGAGAGCATCGACGCAGGGCAACTTGCCCCGATGAAGGCGCAATATACAACGCCCTGGGCTGCGTCCAGAAGGGCGGAGAGTCACTGTTTCAAGACAATCTATACAAATATGATTTATAGGTGGCTCAGGTTCCTTATAAAGAGTTTGCACATGGACAGAACAGGAGTAATCGAGTACGAGGGACCTCGGCCGTCCGCGTCCCCGATTCAGCCAGAATGGCAAGGAGTTTC
>NW_013570934.1:1083-1555 GCF_000499745.2 Eimeria mitis | reverse complement strand
GCAAATGCTTGCTTGCCTCGGCTGCTTCTGTTGCACTGGCATTGTCCTACACACTTCTTCCTTTTTACTGATTCAATTGACCGGAATTATAACTCTGCGTTTATCGATCCAGCACGTTGTTCGTCGCTGCATGCTTGCGCAGGTGTTTCCGCACATCTGTGCGTGCATATACCTCCCTGCCTGCGTGCATGTTGAGGACAATAGCGGTAAGCCAAGCGCCGGGCCGCAGTTCGCACTCTTTAGGCTAGCTAGGTACCGAGGAGAAGCAGAAGTGTTTGGTAGGATGGCGGCTGCCAGTAGCGTTTTGCCTTTTTATATTCGGGCGCACAAGCCTTGAGAGCATCGACGCAGGGCAACTTGCCCCGATGAAGGGGCATCATGCAACGCACTGGGCTGCGTCCAGAAGGGCGGAGAGCCACTGTTTCAAGACAATCTATACAAATATGATTCATAACTGGCTCACTTTCCTTAG
>NW_013570934.1:0-983 GCF_000499745.2 Eimeria mitis | reverse complement strand
CAGAAGTGTTTGGTAGGAGGTTGGTTGCCGGTAGCGCTTTGCCTTTTTAGATTCGGGCGCACAAGCCTTGAGAGCATCGACGCAGGGCAACTTGCCCTGATGAAGGGGCATCATGCAATGCCCTGGGCTGCGTCCAGAAGGGCGGAGAGCCAATGTTTCAAGACAATTTATACTAATATGATTCATAACTGGCTCACCTACCTTATAAGGAGTTGGCGCATGGACAGAACAACATTAATCGAGTACGAGGGACCTCGGCCCTACGCGTCCGCAATTCACCCAGAATGGCAAGGAGTTTCCGCCTGCGTTTCACGTGGCATTCAGCGGCGGCAGGGGGCAGCCTGTAGACAATAATTCTTGAAATACCTCATTAAGCTTTTTTAACAACGGCAGGGCTGTAAATTCAACTAAGAGCATAGCCAGGATGACTCCACGCCGGACCGGATAGGACAGCCGTGGTCCGCTCCCTCGCCGTCACTTCCTGCACACACTGCATAGCATGCTGTTACATCTGTACTTGAGGGCCCTCAACACTTTCGCCACTCTTCCCTTTTACTCCTTCACATATTCAACTTCGACACTGAAAACATGGCGGCCCTTAAACTTTTTTCGCTCGCCTCTGCGTCTGCGTTCTTGATGGCGAACGCTGTCCATCAAACGGCAAAGCAAACTTCATTGACATCGGGCGAAACATCCCCAACCTACACCGTAAAACTCGGTATGCCGGCAAATAGGTGTTTGCTGCGGAGAGTTTCAGCCTTGTAGTGGTCCAAAGTAGATGCGTTGGAGGTGATGAGTTGTGCTAGAGGTTCCGTGGGCTTGGAAGCGAAGAAATCCTTCGAAGGGCATTAAATGGCTCCAATCCACATTTGAAAGTATCAGTGTTTGTACATTTGGGCTTAGGATGTCTGCGTCGCTCGTTTTTTTGCAGATGATACTACTGTGTGCCTCGACGAAATGAACGCTGCACGCGAAGCCGCTGG
>NW_013570933.1:7389-7540 GCF_000499745.2 Eimeria mitis | reverse complement strand
TATATATATATATATATATATATATATATATATATATATATATATATATATATATATATACATATATAAATATTTACATTCTCTTCATAACAACATACCTGGTAGAAACATATTTATAATTAAAATAATTAAAATAATTTAATTTGCATGC
>NW_013570933.1:5233-7141 GCF_000499745.2 Eimeria mitis | reverse complement strand
CCTGAACCAGGGGCCCCCCCCCCTCTAGGGTTTGGGGCCCAGGGGCCCCCCAGGGGGCCCCCCAGGGGGCCCCCCACCCCCACGCTAGAGTTTGTTGCTTCCCTCGATGCTCCTGCAGCAGCACCACTAGTACCACCACCTCCTGCTGCTGCTCCTGCTGCTGCTGCTGCTGTTGCTGGTGCTGCTGCTGCTGCTGCTGCAGGTGTGTCTATAGGTTCAAACCCTTCTAGGTTTAGAGAGGCAGCAAAGAGGACACGCAGAGAGCTGAGGTTTTTTGCTGCTGCAGCAAGACGCTGCGGTGTAACACGAAGGGGGCCCCCATAAAAAAGGGTACTGAGGTTGGGGGCCCCCCCCCTTAATAAGAAAGAATCAGAGAGATCCGCATGCTCTGTTAGCTGTAAACAAAGAACACAAACATTTATTTATTTATTTATTTATTTATTTATTTTATTTATTTATTTGTTTGTTTGTTTATTTATTTATTTATTTATTTATTTATTTATTTGTTTATTTGTTTGTTTGTTTGTTTGTTTGTTTATTTATTTACTTATTTATTTATTTATTTATTTATTTATTTATTTGTTTGTCTGTTTGTTTGTTTATTTATTTTATTTTTATTTTTTTCTGTTTAGTTGTTTGTGTATGCATATACATATTTAAATATATATAAAGGGAGAGAGATAGATAGATTCATAGAGAGACAGGATATATATATATATATATATATACATATATATATATTACACAGACAAACAGCAAAAGGAGACAGAAAAAGGAGACAGAAAAAGGAGACAGCAAAAGGAGACAGAGACAGTACAAAAAGAAAGGAAAAAGGAGACAGCAGAAAGGAGACAGAAAAAATAAAAAGGAGAAAAAAAAGAAGACAGCAGAAGAAGAAAGAAAAAATAAAAAGGAGACAAAACAATTAAAAAGAGACAAAAAAAGTAAAAAGGAGACAGAAAAAGGAGACAGCAAAAGTAAAAAGAAGAAAAAAAAAAAAAAAAAAAAAAAAAAAAAAAAAAAAAAAAAAAAAAAAAAAAAAAAAAAAAAAAAAAAAAAAAACTGTGGGGTCTGTCTGACTTTGATAGTGTGTAGATGGGGACAGCTGGGGAGGGCCCTCAGTATACAGCCGGAGCCCTCATAAGTTTTTACAATAGCTGCTGCTTCGCATGCAGCAGCAACTCTGCTGCTGCTGCTGCTCCTGCTCCTGCTGCCCCTGCTGCTGCTGCTGCAGCTGCTGCTGCTGCTGCTGCTGCTGCTGCTGGTGGGCGGCGGGACGGTGAGGGTGCCGCTGCCGCTTCTGCTGGTTCTTTTGCTGCTGCTGCAGCTCCTGCTGCTGCTGCTGCTGCTGCTGCTGGTCAGGGGGTCAGCAGCAGCAAGGAGACAGTCTCCTGCTGCAGTGACAGAGCGGATGCAAACTGTCTCCAACTGTCTCCTTTTGTGTTTTATAAAAGAAAGGATTCTGCTGCTGTCTCCCCAGCAGTCTAGATGCTTCAGCATAGGCAACGTATCCTCGCTGCTGCTGCTGCTGCTGCTGCTGTTGCTGCTGCTGCAGCTGCTGCAGCTGCAGCAACTGCTGCTGCTGTTCATGCTGCTGCAAAGCTCAGGAAGCAAACAGCTAGGGCAGTGGAGGGTCTCCAGTTGCTGCAGCCGTATCATTCGTTGTTCTGTTCTTGCTGCTGCTGCTGCTGCTGCTGCTGCAGCAGCAGCAGCAGCAGGAGACCCAGACGTTTCTTCTTTTGAGGTGTATAGGCAGCTCCGGCTGTCTCCGCATACACCCCACCTCGCCTCAGCAGCAGCCTTCGCCCTCATAAAACAAATTAATTTTTCCGTCTCTATGGATGCCTGGCTGCAGCTAAGGGGGCCCCTGGACCCCCTGGGGGCCCCCCTGGGGCCCCCCGCGAGGCC
>NW_013570933.1:4220-5183 GCF_000499745.2 Eimeria mitis | reverse complement strand
CCCCCCGGGGCCCCTGGGGGGCCCCCCCCCCCACCTCTCCCAGCCCCAGGAGGAGACAGCAGAGGAGAGGGGAGAGGAGACAGCCCATAGAGAAGGAGAAGGAGACAGGTCCTCGCCCCACACAGCTAGTTGGGTGAGGTGTTGGCCGTATAGCAGCAGAAAGTGCAGCAGCAGCAGCAAATCCTCGCTGCTGCTGATGCTGAGATGCATGCGCTGCAGCAGCAAAGGAGACACAAAGACAAGGAAGGCTGTCTCCTCTATACGCAGCTCACGCAGCTCTTCTAGTCTGCAGCAACGAAAAAACCAGCAGCAGCAGCAACTGTCTCCTTCTGTCTTTTTTTCTACCTCCTGCTGCTGCTCCTGCTGCTCCTGCTGCTGCTGCTGCTCCTGCTGCTGCTGCTGCTGCTGCTGTTGCTGCTGCTGCTGCAGGGCGTTGCACTCGCAGCAGGATACAGAAGGAGACGAAGAAGAGACAGAAAAAGGAGACACAGCAACCCCACCAACACCCGATCGATAACCACCCAGTAATGCAGCTATACGCTGCTGCTCCCACTGCTGCTGCTGCTGCTGCTGCTGCTGCTGCTGCTGCTGCTGTTTTTGCTGCTGCAGTTGCTGCTGTTCGCATTGCTGCTGTATCTGTTCTTCCTTCTGCGCCTGTTGTTGCTGCTGCACCGTCTCCTCTTCTTGTTGTTGCTGCCCCTTCTGCTGCTTCTGCTGCTGCTGCTGCTGCTTTCCTTTTAGTGTTTGTTGCTGCTGCTGCTGCTGCTGCTGCTGCTGCATGCGTGCGTATACAGCAGCCAGTGCTCTATCTATCCACCGCAGCAGCTCTCTCCTCGCTGGGGGCCCCACAAACCCCACAACGTCCAGCAGCCGCAGTTTGCTGCCGCTAGAAGCTAAGAAACTGAGCGCTAGACAGGGGTGTGTAAGCGAGGCCTGGGGCCCCCAAAAGGCGTTCATAGGGAG
>NW_013570933.1:3891-4176 GCF_000499745.2 Eimeria mitis | reverse complement strand
CCCCCCGGGCCCCCCGGCCCCCCCCCCATGGGGGGGGCCCAAGGGGGTGGGGGCCCCCAGGGGGGCCCCCCCCAGGGTACTGTAGGTGCAAGGTAAGAGGGTACAGAGGCAGAGAGAAAGGGAGGAGGGGCCGGGGGGCCCCCAATACGATAAGGAGACAGCAGAGGTTCGTTGGTGTTGGAGAGAGACTCTATGTATAGGGCCTCTGTGCTCAGGGTGATGCCTGTCTCCTCTAGGGAGGGGGCAGAGAAGAAATGTAAGAGATGAAAACCCTCAATTGTTAAG
>NW_013570933.1:1331-3665 GCF_000499745.2 Eimeria mitis | reverse complement strand
CTGCTGCTGCTGCTGCTGCTGCTGCTGCTTCTGCGGGGGTTGGGGGGGGTTGTTGTGGTTTTTCTTCTGCTGCTGATCCTGCTGTTGGTGGTGCTGCTGCTGCTGCTTTTGCTGCTGCTCTTGCTGCTGCTGCTGCTGAGGATGATAGTAATGCTGCTGCTGCTGATGCAGCAGGAGTAGGACAGGGAGAGAGAGAATCATAGCTAGAACGAGAAGCAGGAGACAGAGTGTTGTTGAGGGGGGTGTTGTGTGGGGTGTGGGGTCGGGGATCGTCTCCGGGATCGTCTCCAGTGTATGCGTCTCCCTGTAACACTCTATTAAGAAGAACATTACTACTAACATTATTATTATTTATATTATTTATATTATTTATATTATTTATATTATTTATATTGTTGTTGTTGGTGGTGGTGGTGGTGGTGGGGTCTCCTCCTGTGTCTCCGCTGCAGCTGCTGCTGGGGGCCCTGCTACTGGGGGCCCTGCTGCTGCCGCATTGGGCCTCTAAACTCGGAGACAGCTGTCTCCTTCCTGCTGCTGCTGCTGCTGCTGCTGCTGCTGCTGTTGCATGTATTCTGAACCCTGAGGAGAGAAGGGCCCCCATACGTTTGTGTAGGAGGGCCCCCCTCAGGTGGAGGGTATGGAGACAGTAGCTGCTTCTATCTATAAGCAGCAGCAGTTGTATAATAAAGGAAGAGGGAGGAGACAGCCAACCCTGTAGGTCGATAGAGAGCTCTTGTGTATACTGCATCTGCTGCAGCAGCTGCTGCAGTAGATAGCTAGCTGGTGTTTGTAGGGTTGATGGTCCTGTATCTCTAGATAGATCGAGAAAGAGAGAGGAGACAGAAGAAAGAGATAAAAGAGAAAGAAGACGTGTCTGTACACCCCGTGGTTGTTTATATATTTTATATATACTCCCAAAAGATAACACCACGGGAACCGATCCCCCCTCTATCTCCCCCGCCAGGGATCGTCTCCACACCCCACAACTATAATATAAAGGCAACACAGCATCAACTGTCTCTAACCATAACAAACTGCTCCTGCATACTATCACAGACCGCAGAAGCTCAGAAACACCACCAACAACCCCACCACCACCACCACCAGCAGCAACACCAGCACCACCAGCAGCAACATCAGCACCACCAGCAGCACCAGCAACACCACCACCAGCAGCAACAACCCCACCACCATCACCACCATCACCACCACCACCATCACCACCAATAACAACAACCCCACCAGCACCAGCACCAGTACAACAACCCGCCCAAACCTCGCCGCTAGCGGCGATAGCCCGGGAGAGAGATTCAGCACGAGGGTCTATCATTGTATGTATACATTACAAAGGATACAACACACACAAACACACAAACAAATATATCCAGTTGCTGCTGCTGCTGCTGCTGCTGCTGCTGCTGCTGCTGCTGCTGCTGCTGCTGCTGAGGATGAAGGCAGTCTGTATAAACCTGAAAGGGGCATCAATTGACTCAATCAAAAGATGTGTATAGCAACAAATAAGAAGAACAAATAAAGAAGAAAGATACAGACGGGACTGGTTCCTAGGAAGGGAAATACTGAGTGCTGCTGCTGCTGCTGCTGCTGTTGCTGCTGTTGCTGCTGCTGTTGCTGCTGAGAATTGGTTGCTTTCTCTGCTGCGTTTATTATATTTGAATTACAAATAGAGTAAATGAAGAGAAAATAAACAAATTGAAGCATCAATGCTGCAGCAGAAGACACACGTGACCAATGGTCACCTGGTGGTCTATGGGCCTCTAGCGTGCTAGCGACAGAACCACGCAAGTATAAATGCATGCATGTATATATTTATATTTATTTTTTTAATTGTTTATTAGTTTATTTTATTTATTTTTATCGGTGGATTTATGTAAAAGAAAACAAATACACAGCAGCAGAGCACCCACACAGAACCACCGCCTTCTCGATACCGGTTCAGGTGTATGTGCAGGTACACCGCAGCAGCTGACGTTTTTTTGTTGCAAAAAGTTGTTTTTAATTGCATTTATATTTAATTAAATATATTTAAATATATTTTAATAATTAAATTACAAAAAAAATAAATATTTAATGCACAAACGAGAAAGAACGAGCTGCCTATACACCCGGCGGCGGTGTTACCGCCTCGAGACACCCCAGGTGACCCTGCTGCTGCTGCTGCTGCTGCTGCTGCTGCTGCTGCTGCTGTTTTTCTAGTATTTATTTTTTTTTATTTATTATATTTATTTTATTTAAAAATTTATTTTACTTTATCCGTGTTGCGAGTGCAACAAAGCAAAAACTTTTGCTGCATGCAGCCCCCCGTGGTTCTCTGAT
>NW_013570932.1:6539-7991 GCF_000499745.2 Eimeria mitis | reverse complement strand
TATATATATATATATATATATATATATATATATATATATATATATATATATATATATATATATGCATGCAAGCAGAGAGAAAGCAACAAACATATACCCCGTATACGTGCATGCAGACAGTTTCGAACAAATATAGTGCATGCATGCATGCATGCATGCAGCCCCAAACCAATACCCCGTAAACAAAACAAACAAAGACAGAGAGACAGTGACGGAGTCAGACAAAGAGACGGAGACAGATACAGAGAAGCAGGAGACAAAGAAGGAGACAAATAAGAACAAAAAGAAAAAGAGAGAAAGAGAGAAAAAAAAAAAATAAAAAAAAGGAGACAGAAACTCACCCGTGTTCACTGTGTCTCCGAAGAGCGCATATTGGGGCTTTTTGGCGCCAACAACCCCACTTATAACACGGCCTGAAAGGAGACAGCGAGGAGAGACAGAGACAGAGAAAGAGAAAGAAAAATATATAAAAACAGAGACAGGAGACAGAGACAGAGACAGAGATAGATAGAGAGATAGAGAGATAGATATAGAGAGAAGAGACAGAGACAGAGGTGAGAGAGAGACAGAGAGAGAGAGATAGAGACAGTACAAAGAGAAAGAGACAGAGACAGAGATAGAAACAAAAGAAATATATATTTGGTTTGCATGCAGAGGGGACAACTGTCTCCTTTTATATGGGGTGTACAAACCAACTGTCTCCTTTTATGTGGAATGTATAAACCAACTGTCTCCGGGGTGTATGTGGGGTGTATAGAGCAAGTGTCTCCTTTTATGTGGGGTGTATAAACCAACTGTCTCCTTTTATGTGGGGCGTATAAAACACCCCACATAAAAGGAGACAGTTGTTTTACAAGTGTCTCCTTTTATGTGGGGTGTATAAACCAACTGTCTCCTCTTATGTGGAGTGTATAAACCAACTGTCTCCTTTTATGTGGGGTGTACAGAGCAAGTGTCTCCTTTTATGTGGGGTGTATGTGGGGTGTATAGAGCAAGTGTCTCCAAGTGTCTCCTTCTATGTGGGGTGTATAGAGCAAGTGTCTCCAAGTGTCTCCTTTTATGTGGGGTGTATATGTGACCTGAGTTGATGCCTATTTTGACGCGAATTCTTTGGGGCCTGGAGCTGAGCACCGTGCGCAGCGTCGTTGTCTTCTGGCGCGTCATCGCGCTGCTGCTGCCGAGGCGAGAAGCAGCAGCAGCAGCAGCAGCAGCAGCAGCAGGTGCTGCTGCTCCTCCTCCTGCTGCTGAGGAAGAGGAGGAAGAGGCGGGCGGTGCTGCTCCAGCGGGAGCCTCTGAACACACATACACACACATATATATTAGGGTTTAGGGTTTAGGGTTTAGGGTTTAGGAGGGTTTAGGGTTTAGGGTTTAGAAGGGTTTAGGGTTTAGGAGGGTTTAGGGTTTAGGAGCACAAAGCAGAGACATAAAGAAAAGAAAAAGACAAGCAAA
>NW_013570932.1:4648-6362 GCF_000499745.2 Eimeria mitis | reverse complement strand
AAAAAAAAAAAAAAAAAAAATAAATATAAATAAATATAAATAAATATAAATTAATATAAATTAATATATTAAATAAATATATAGAAATGTAAATGGATAAATATGTAAATTATTTTGGTAGTTGAGGAGGTTGTTTATACAGTGATGGATAGGGTGATAGGTAAGGACATAAACAAAAATAAATAAATATATAAATAAATACAAATAAATAAATAAATATAAATAAATATAAATAAATAAATATTTATACACTTATAGGCTAAAAAATAAGGTGATTAATAAAACAAACAAACAAAACACACAAACAAAAACACAAAAAAAAAGACAAAAAAAACAAAAAAAAAGCACAGACAAACAAAGCAAGCAAACAAACAAAAAAAAACAAAGAAACAATCGAGGAATGCATGCACTGCTGTATAGTTAGATTAGGGTTTAGGGTTTAGGGTTTAGGGTTTAGGGTTTAGGGTTCGTACTCCATTGCGTCTGCTGCATCGGCTTGAGAGGTATCTGATTCTCCTCCTTTGCCTGGCTGTAAACCAGCAGCTGCATGCGCATGCATGCATGTTGCCAGCCCCAAAATAAAGCCCCAAAGATATTGTTGTTTTTTTTATAAAGAAGAAGAAAAAAGAGAAAAAGAGAGAAAGAATCAAAGAAAGAGAAAACAAACAAAACAAATGGAGACAGAGAGAAAGAGAAAGACAGAGACAGAAAGAAAAAGAGAGACAGACAGAGAAAAAGAGAGAGACAGAGTAAATAGTATAAAAGGAGACAGTGTAGGAGACAGTTATACAGGTGATAAAGGAGACAGTAAAAAAGGAGACAGTAAAAAAGGAGACAGCATAAAAGTATAAGGACAGTGAAAAAGGAGAGAGTATACAAAGGAGACAGTAGAAAGGAGACAGTATAAAAGTATAAGATAAAAAAAGGGACAGTGAAAAAGGAGACAGCATAAAAGTATAAAATAAAAAAGGAGACAGTGAAAAAGGAGACAGCGAGGAAAGAGATAGCATAAGAAAGAGTATAAAATAAAAAAGGAGAGAGCTAAAAGGAGACAATGAAAAAGGAGACAGTGAAAAAGGAGACAGTGAAAAAGGAGACAGTATAAAAGTACAAAACAAAAAAGGAGACATAAAATAAAAAAGGAGACAGTAAAAAAGGGAGACAGTGAAAAAGGAGACAGTGAAAAGGGAGACAGTATACAAAGGAGACAGTGAAGCAGGAGACAGCATAGAAAAGAGTATAAAATAAAAAAGGAGACAGTGAAAAAGGAGACAGTGAAAAAGGAGACAGTAAAGAGGAGACAGCATAAACGTATGAAACAAAAAAGGAGACAGTTGAAAAGGAGACAGTACAAAAAAGAGTATAAAATAAAAAAGGAGACAGTGAAAAAGGAGACAGTTGTGGGGTGGGTACCGGCTAGATATGTTTCGAAGACAGTCTCTATTTTAGTGCACCCAAATTGCTCCGCGCTTTTATCGAAACATAAAAATAAAGAATCCAACACCTGTACACACCACATGCATGCATGCATGCATGCATGCATGCATGCATTCATGCATGAGGACATGCATGCATGGGTGCATGCATGCATGCGTTGTATATTGTTTATGGTGTTAGTGTTTAGCATATAAAACACTGTATTTTCTTTCTGGCCCTATACATCTCCCCATTAGATATTCTACTCTCTAGGGTTTACTGCCAAGGGTTTACTATC
>NW_013570932.1:3679-4421 GCF_000499745.2 Eimeria mitis | reverse complement strand
GGGTTTACTGTCTAGGGTTTAGGGTTTAGGGTTTAGGGTTTACTGTCTAGGGTTTACTGTCTAGGGTTTACTGTCTAGGGTTTACTGTCTAGGGTTTAGGGTTTACTAGGGTTTAGGGTTTACTAGGGTTTAGGGTTTAGGGTTTACCTCTACGAGTCTGGTGGGTTCTATGGATGCTACGACTTGTTGAAATTCGTAGACATCACAAAACACCACGGAGACAGTACCCCGGTCCTCAGCCTCCAGTGTAGACGGAATGCTGCAGCAGCAGCAGCAGCAGCAGCAGCAGCAGCAGCAGCAGTGAGGATAGCAGCAGGAGAAGCAGCAGTGAGGATAGCAGCAGCAGCAGCAGCAGGGGAGATAGCAGCAGGAGCAGCAGAAAAAACAGCAAAGATAGAAGCAGCAGCAGCAGCAGCAGCAGCAGCAGCAACAGTAAGAGCAGTAGCAGCAACATTGTGTATAAGAGACATCATAAAGAGGGGACAGTTTATAAAGGAGACAGTTTATAAAGGAGACAGTATAGAGAGGAGACAGTATAAAAGGAGACAGTACAAAGAGGAGAGAGACAGAAGAAAAAGGAGACAGTAAAAAGGAGACAGTAAAAAGGAGACAGTATAGAGAGAGGATATGAAGAGGAGACAGTCTAAGAAGAAGAAACTAAAAAAGGAGACAGTAAAAAAGGAGACACCAAAAAAGGAGACACCAAAAAAGGAGACAGTCGACACTTGTAGGGTATCAGCGC
>NW_013570932.1:3211-3473 GCF_000499745.2 Eimeria mitis | reverse complement strand
CTCTTTGTTTTCTTCTGCTCGCCTCTACACTGTAATCTAATAAAAAAGATTTTCGCTGGTTGTACTCCAGACGGTAACCCACGAAACCTGAAATAAATATTATATATATATATATATAAATATGTAAATATAAATATAAATATATAAATATAATATATATATATAAATATAAATATAAATGTTAATATAAATATATATATAAATGTAAATGTAAATGTAAATGTAAATGTAAATGTAAATGTAAATATATATATAAATATAT
>NW_013570932.1:2549-3052 GCF_000499745.2 Eimeria mitis | reverse complement strand
GAAAAAAAAAAAAGAAAAAAATACGTCGTGAGGGGGAGAGAGAAATAAAGAAATACAGACTGAAAAAGGAGACAGAGAGACAGGGAGAGACAGAGAGAGAAAAGAGAGAGAAAAAAGAGATAGAGAGAGACAGGAGAGACAAAAGAAAGAGACAGAGACAGAGAGAGAGAGAATAAAGAGACACACAGAAACAAAAACAACAAAATAAAAAATAAAAAAGGAGAATGAAATAAAACAAATCAAATAAATTAAACAAGATAAACAAAACAAAATAAATAAATAAATAAATAAATAAATAAATAAATAATATATATATATATATATATATATACAAGCTCACCAACAAAAACAATAGAGCCAAGGAACAAAGGCAAGTGATCGTATAGATCAGACAAAGACAAATACTCTTGGCTCTCTCCAACCACATATCTGAACACAAAGCCCCAAATATATATACTTGCATGCATGCATGCATGCATGCATGCACGCATGCATGCATGCAT
>NW_013570932.1:2011-2449 GCF_000499745.2 Eimeria mitis | reverse complement strand
TCCAACCACATATCTGAACACAAAGCCCCAAATATATATACTTGCATGCATGCATGCATGCATGCATGCATGCACGCATGCATGCATGCACGTTCTAAACCCTCAAAACCCACAAAACCCTAAACCCTCAAAACCCTAAACCCTCAAAACCCTGGAAACCCTCAAAACCCTAAACCCTAAAAACTCTAAACCCTCAAAACCCTAATCCCTCAACACCCTAAACCCTCAAAACCCTAATCCCTCAACACCCTAAACCCTGTAAACCCTAAACCCTAAAAACCCTAAACCCTAAAAACTCTAAACCCTCAAAACCCTAAACCCTAAACCCTAAACCCTCGCGGCTGACCTGATGGTGAAGGCAAATACAAACAAGACATTCCACATAACTGCTTGGAGAAAAGAAATACGAAGAATAACAAAAGTAAAAACGGGAAACAA
>NW_013570932.1:1684-1911 GCF_000499745.2 Eimeria mitis | reverse complement strand
ACAAAACCCTAAACCCTCAAAACCCTAAACCCTCAAAACCCTGGAAACCCTCAAAACCCTAAACCCTAAACCCTAAACCCTAAAAACTCTAAACCCTCAAAACCCTAAACCCTCAAAACCCTAAACCCTCAAAACCCTAAACCCTGTAAACCCTAAACCCTCAAAACCCTAAACCCTCAAAACCCTAAACCCTCAAAACCCTAAACCCTAAACCCTAAACCCTCGAT
>NW_013570932.1:958-1132 GCF_000499745.2 Eimeria mitis | reverse complement strand
AACGGAGCTCAATATACCATCCATTCTCTGTATATACACCACAAAACATAAACCCTAAACCCTAAACCCTAAACCCTAAACCCTCGAAAATGTAAACCCGAATGTCTACAACAAAAAAATACGAAAAGGAGAAGTAATACGAAAGTTAGCATACATAAGCATCCATGCATGCAT
>NW_013570932.1:0-858 GCF_000499745.2 Eimeria mitis | reverse complement strand
ATATACATATATATATATATATATATATATATATATATATATATATATATATATATATATATATATATACGTAAACATATAAACATATACATATACATAGACATGCACATACACATATATACATATACGTATAAGCATATACATATACATATACATATGCATATACATATACATATATACATACATAGATATATACATATATACATGTGCATATACATATACATATACGCATACATACACATATACATATATACATATACATATATAGATATACATATAGATATAAATATACATATACATATACCTATGCATGTACATGTATATATATATATATATACATATATATAAAGAAACATACAAGTCCATAAACAAACATAAACCAAAAAAACCAAAAACCCAACATTAAAAAAAAAAAAAAAAAAAAAAAAAAAAAAAAAAAAAAAAAAAAAAAAAAAAA
This sequence comes from Eimeria mitis, assembly GCF_000499745.2. NCBI lineage: Eukaryota > Apicomplexa > Conoidasida > Eucoccidiorida > Eimeriidae > Eimeria > Eimeria mitis. The sequence continues at coordinate 401 of NW_013570932.1, read as the reverse complement.
AAAAAAAAAAAAAAAAAAATTAAATTAAATAAAATAAAATAAAAAATAAAAAGTAAAAGAACTTACAGCTGCAGAGTATAGAGTGACGTGTTCGGCGAGCATAAGAAAGATAACAGAACTCAAAACAAAAGAAAAACGATCCATAAAGAAATTGCCGAAGGTAGATAGAGTAGCCAGCAACAAACCCAGGACCACTATCACCGTGGGGATGCACATCCAGGCTGTATACACACAAACAAAAGAAAAAAAAAGAAAAAAAATATATATTTATATATATATATATTATGTTGTTTTTATTTTATTTGGTTTTGTTTTATTTTGTGTTTTTTAGAGAGAGAAATTCATAAAAAAAGATAAAAGGTAGATAGAGTAGCCAGCAACAAACCCAGGACCACTATCAC
>NW_013570931.1:3105-3827 GCF_000499745.2 Eimeria mitis | reverse complement strand
CGTTCTGCTGCTGCTGCTGCTGCTGCTGCTGCTACAACTACTGCTGCTGCTGCTGCTGCTGCTGCTGCTGCTGTTGCATGCGTTGCTGGTGGTCTGGAGTGTACATACACCGCGTGCAACCGGCGGCGCTGCCTTCATTGATAGCTGCAGCAGAAATCAGCAGCAGCTGCAGCAGCAACTGCAGCAGCAACTGCAGCAGCAACTACAGCAGCAACTGCAGCAGCAACCGCAGCAGCAACTGCAGCAGCAACTGAGAGGGTACCAGCTGCTGCAGCTGAAGGCCTTACGTGTGTAGCGGCGCTATACTGCTGCTGCAGCAACAGCAGCAGCAGCAGCAACAGCAGCAGCAGCAGCAGCTGCTGCTGCTGCTGCTGCTGCGGGGTAGCCCCAAGATAAAGCTGCTTGCTGCTGTTTTAATTTATTATTTCTTTTTTTTTCTGTCTCTTCTTTTGCTGCTGTATAAAAACAAATAACTGCAGCAGCAGCAATTGTTTTGCTCTGTTTTCTCTCTTGCTAATAGTATTTTATACAGTTTGTTTATTTATTTTTTATTTTATTTATAAATAAATAAAAAAACAAATAAACAATAAAATAAAATAAGGGGGCCCCAGGGGCCCCTCTATATCTACACCGACAGACACACCCCTGCTGCTGCTGCTGCTGCTGCTGCTGCTGCAGTTGCTGCAGCAGCAGCAGCAGCAGCAGCAAAAACAACAACTACA
>NW_013570931.1:2885-3050 GCF_000499745.2 Eimeria mitis | reverse complement strand
TACACCGACAGACACACCCCTGCTGCTGCTGCTGCTGCTGCTGCTGCTGCAGTTGCTGCAGCAGCAGCAGTTGCAGCAGCAAAAACAACAACGACAGCAGCAGGAGCACCACCAGCTGCTGCAGCCACAGCATAAGCAGCGACATCAGCAGCAGCTGCAGCAGCA
>NW_013570931.1:2088-2633 GCF_000499745.2 Eimeria mitis | reverse complement strand
GCTGCTGCAGCCACAGCATAAGCAGCGACATCAGCAGCAGCTGCAGCAGCAGCTGCAGCAACAGCAGCAGCAGCAACAGCAACAGCAGCAGCAGCAACAGCAGCAGCAGCTGCAGGTGTGTACGTACACCTCATGAGGCGAGCGTATCACCAATGTCTCGCCGATCCCTACGACAGCCGTTGCTGCTGCTGCTGCTGCTGTTGCTGCTGCTGCTGCTGCTGCTGCAGCAACAGCAGCAGACACAGGTATATGCAGCCGCCCTGAGGCAGCATGCGTTCCTCTCTCTGTCTTCTTTAGCTGCCCCCCCCACACAGAGAAACAAGCCCCTGCAGCAGGCGCAGCAGCAGCAGCAGCAGCAGCAGCAGCAACTGCAGCAGCAGCTGCAGCTGCAGCAGCAGCAGCCCTTAATGTACCTCTTCGATGGCCCCGCCATCCGACGCAGCTTGAACCTTAGCAGCAGCAGCAGCAGCAACAGCAGCAGCAGCAGCAGCAGCAGCAACGTACAGCTGGGGAGCTGTCTATACACCCCATCATCACGTGCTGCC
>NW_013570931.1:0-1988 GCF_000499745.2 Eimeria mitis | reverse complement strand
CAGCCGCCCTGAGGCAGCATGCGTTCCTCTCTCTGTCTTCTTTAGCTGCCCCCCCCACACAGAGAAACAAACCCCTGCAGCAGGCGCAGCAGCAGCAGCAGCAGCAGCAGCAGCAGCAGCAGCAACTGCAGCAGCAGCAGCAGCTGCTGCAGCAGCAGCCCTTAATGTTCCTCTTCGATGGCCCCGCCATCCGACGCAGCTTAAACCTCAGCAGCAGCAGCAGCAGCAGCAGCAACAGCAACAGCAGCAGCAACGTACAGCTGGGGAGCTGTCTATACGCCCCATCATCACGTGCTGCCCAGCAGCAGCAGCAGCAGCAGCAGCAGCAGCAACAGCAGCAGCAGCAGCAGCAGCAGCAACATTGGTTGAATACGATGATGATGGTGTCTACGCGCCGCTACCGCCGTGAGTTGTTGCTGCTGCTGCTAAACAAAATAAAATAGATAGTGCTGCTTGTCTTTGTCTTTTTATTTTTTTTTGCCTTTGTCTTTGTCTTTTTTTATTTTATTTGTCTTCGTCTTTTTATTTTTATTTGTCTTTGTCTTTGCCTTTTTGTTTTTATTTATCTTTGTCTTTTTATTTTTATTTTTATTTGTCTTTGTCTGATTTTTTGTCTGTGTCTTTTTGTTTGTCTTTGTCTTTGTCTTTGTCTTTTTATTTTCTTTGTCTTCGTCTTTTTATTTTTATTTTTATTTGCATTTGTCTTTTTATTTTTATTATTTTTGTTTGCCTTTGTCTTTGTCTTTTTGTTTTTATTTGTCTTTGTCTGTTTATTTTCTTTGTCTTTGTCTCTTTATTTTTATTTTTATTTGTCTTTGTCTTTGTCTTTTTATTTTGATATGTCATTTTCCTTGTCTTTATCTGTTTATTTGTATTTGTCTTTTTACTTGTCTTTGTCTTTTTATTTGTCTTTGTCTTCGCCTTTTTATTTTCATTTGTCTTTGTCTTTGTCTGTTTATTTTTATTTGTATTTGTCTTTTTATTTATATTTGTCTTTGTCTTTTTATTTATATTTGTCTCTGTCTTTTTATTTTAATTTTATTTGCCTTTGTCTTTGTCTTTGTATTTTTGTTTGTCTTTGTGTTTGTCTTTGTCTGATATTTTTACTTCTCTTTTTTTTTATTTTTACTTGTCTTTGTCTGCATATTTTCTTTGTCTTTTTCTTTTTATTTATATTTGTCTTTGTCTTTGTCTTTTTATTTTTATTTGTCTTTGTCTTTTTATTTTTGTTTGTCTTTGTGCTTGTCTTTGTGGTATACTTTCGCTTGTCTTTGTCTTTTTATTTTTATATCTCTTTATCTGTTTATTTTCTTTGTCTTTGTCTTTTTATTTTTATTTTCCTTTGTGTTTGTCTTTGATATTTTTGCTTGTCTTTGTCTTTTTATTTTTATTTGTCTTTTTCCTTTTATTTTTTTCATCTGTCTTTGTCTTTGTCTTTGTCTTTGTCTTTGTCTCTCTCTGTTAATTTTTATTTGTCTTTGTCTTTTTATTCTTATTTGTCTTTGTCTTTGTGTTTAATTTTTATTTGTCTTTGTCTTTGTCTGTGTATAAATATAAATAAACAGACAAACAAACAACTTTGTCTTTTTATTTTTCTTTGTCTTTGTCTTTGTCTGTATATTTTTATTTGTCTTTGTCTTTGTCTTTAATTTTTATTTGTCTTTGTCTTTGTCTTTGTCTGTGTATAAACATAAACATAAACATAAACAAACAAACAAACAAACAAACAAACAAAAAACATAAACATTTAAACATAAACATAAATATAAATACAAATACAAATACAAATATAAATATAAATACAAATACAAATACAAATATAAATACAAATATAAATACAAATATAAATACAAATATAAAAACAAATAAAAAAATAAAAATAAAAATAAAAATAAAAAAAATAAAAAAAAATAAAAAAATAAAAATAAAAAAAATAAATATATTTATTTTTTTTTGTAGGAGATCTGGGCCCTTGGCCTTTGGGTATA
>NW_013570930.1:4905-7814 GCF_000499745.2 Eimeria mitis | reverse complement strand
CTTCACTTGGGGGCCCTTTTCTCCTACCACCCCCAGCAAAATTAAACGCATCGAATATCCTGCAGCAAAAAAGAAAAAAAAAAAACAAATGCAGCGGCAGCCAGACGAAAATCCTTCACCAGCTGCAGCAGCACCAACATAAGCGGCAGAAACCATTGCCCAGCACCGGCCTGCCGCAGCCCTGCCCCTGCAGCCATAAAGAGAAAAGCCAAGGGGCTACAACTGAGATGCTGTCTGCACCAGCAGCAGCAGCAGCAGCAGCAGCAGCAGCAGGAGCAGCAGCAGCAGGAGCAGCAGCAGGAGCAGCCGCAGCAGCAGCAGCAGCGCCGGCAGGTAAAGAAGCTGCAGCCGTCGATGCAGGATCTCACCAAAATGTCTTCCCCTGAAATGAGGCCTCTGCCAGAAGAGCCCCAGGCCGCTACAGACGATGTGGCGGGGCTCGAGGAAGTCGGCGAGACAGCTGCTTTCTCTGCAGCTGCAGCAGCAACCCCACAGCAGCAACACCATGGCTCAGGACGAAAGATAAACAGCAGCACCAGCAGCAGCAGCAGCAGCACAGTAGCATCGGTACTGCTACGCGCACAGAAAGCCAAGAGACACCGCAGAAACACTGCAAGTGCTGTAGCGAGCGCAACAATAGCAGCAACACCAGCAGCAACAGCAGCAGCAGCAGCAGCAGCATGAGCAGCAGCAGTTTTCCCAATACAACAAGCAAAAAGAGGCACAATAAGTAAGCACACACCACATGGGATACAGAAACAATAGATATATAAAAGATGAATATATTAGGCGAAGCCCTTCGACCCCCTCTCTTACAGAACGGCTTACTAAAGGCCTTCGGGTGTAGTTGACTGCGCCTCAGCCGCAGCATCCGCTGGGCTTCCTTCTTTTCTGTCCGCGCTAGCAGGCTCGTCTTGCTCCTGCTGCTGCTGCTGCTGCTGCTGTTGCTGCTGCTGCTGGGCCGGGGGGGTTGGCGCCACGCCAGGAGGAAGCCCATCGAATACCCCCAGGGGAGGCCTCGCCGTCAGCAAGAGATCAATGCGGCCCCTGAAGGCGTCAAAGTTTCCCCACCCCTTTGAGAGGCTCAAGGCAAACGCAGCCCCTCTATTGTCAGAGCCAGGCTCCTGTTCCTTTTGCTGCTGCTGCTGCTGCTGCTGCTGATCCTCTACCTGCTGCTGCTGCTCAGTGCGTGCATCCGACTTGCAGCAGGAAAGCCCAGGGGGCCCTTCACCCCCGTAGAAGGCAACGTTTAACCCGTGCAGCTCCGCTACTCCCGCCCCCGCTAGCAGCCAAACATTTTCTAACAGCTGCAATGGGGTGTACGTACACTCGGATGTTCTTGACACAGCCTGACCCGCCGGTGACGGGTTGACTGATGTAGCACCACTTCTATCCTCCCCTGAAGACTGTTCTCCATTTGGCTCCTCTTTGACATCAGCAGCGGAGCCTTGAGGAGGTGCAGCAGAGCTAGCAGCAGCTGCTGCTGCTACAGGAGGATCTTCTGTCTTGACCCTGACGGGCTCCTGCGGGGTACTGGGGGGGGGAGATGCCGCCGTTGGCTGACGCTGTGCCTGCAGCCTCTGTACGCATCGGCTTGTAGCTTCATCGAGGATGTACAGAGGCAGAGGGAGAGTGCTGGAGCAGCGCTGCAGCTCGTCAAAGGCAGCGGCAAACTGCCGAGACAGCTCAGCACAGACGGCCTCACCTAGGGCCCCCTGAGCCGACCCTTCTGAAACTTGGGGGCCCCTACGAATGCCCTCCTGGGGTGAGGAGCTGCTGCTGCATGCGGGGGCGGCGTCCTGCTCCTGTGGTTCCCCAAAGAAAGAACCTGTACATATTGCCAGGTCAAATGGACCCTTCTTCTGCAGCTGGTGGAGCAGCCGGTGCAGCTCGCTGACTCGGCCGCGGACTTCGCCGCAAAGCAGCACGCGAGCCATTCCTCCAGTCACCGACTAAAGTACTAAAGAAAACATGCATGCAGAGCAGCGCAGCGGCTGCTTGAAGGAATACAGAGGCGGTACGCGGTGTTGATGGTCTATCAAAGTTTTCACCTCCTCGGGAATTTTGACAAAAAGATGAAAAAATAAACAACAAACATTCAGATCCCAATTAACGGGTTTTCTTACTGAAGGCCAAACATAGAAAATTGCGCATGCATTGAACGGCGGGGCTGAGTTGTGTTCTCGCATGCGGCTTCTGTCCACACTACACTACATTAATATCTTTCTTTGTCGAATATATATATATATATATATATATATATATATATATATATATAAGATATCTGTCATCTGTCGGGTGCCGGTTGAAGGCGGCAGCTGTACAGCTTTCCACCATACATTCCCTCAGGTGTTCCACTTACGGTGAAGGTGGGGTTGTTACTCATTCCTGCGGTGTATTGGTTTATGAATATGCAGCAATTTCGCATCGTGTGACTGTATCCGGTGTTCAACTCGCCGCATCCTTTATATGATGGATCCGCTGCGTGCCGATGCCTCAGCATCACTGTAGCAGAATCTGGCAGAACCACGTGTATGTATTGCTGGTTTCATCGTGTCTAACGGGAGAGATGTAAGTTTCTTAATACTCAATTGTGTTCTTAGTGTATGTACGAAAAATAACTTAACGTATGCGTGTGTATTCATGTATATAGTGTAATACATGCCGGAGGAATTGCAGGCGTAAGCGCTGTACCGCATGAGAGACCGAGACCGCTTCCTCTGTGCACCAGCAGCGGTGAGCCCCCGCCTCACTATGCTCAGAACTCTTGATAGAGAGGGGTCCAGTTGTTTTTTAGTAAGCTGCTGTAGAAAATGTTTTGGCTCTACTATGCCTGGCGACTGTGCAAGTATAGCGCCAAGACCAGTCAGTATACACGCTTCATTCTGCCGGTGGCAACGATCATCTGG
>NW_013570930.1:4542-4805 GCF_000499745.2 Eimeria mitis | reverse complement strand
GTAGAAAATGTTTTGGCTCTACTATGCCTGGCGACTGTGCAAGTATAGCGCCAAGACCAGTCAGTATACATGCTTCATTCTGCCGGTGGCAACGATCATCTGTTTCATGTGTGTTGTTGTTTGGGTGATCCAGCTGATAGAAAAAGGAGTTTTAGATACTATGTAGAAAATTCTTGTAAAAAAATTTCAGTTTTTTATCGTTTCGCGATAGAAATTGATTGAAAACTTTGCAAAAAGAAACGGGTTTCAGATTCTGAAATCAC
>NW_013570930.1:3436-4442 GCF_000499745.2 Eimeria mitis | reverse complement strand
GATACTATGTAGAAAATTCTTGTAAAAAAATTTCAGTTTTTTATCGTTTCGCGATAGAAATTGATTGAAAGCTTTGCAAAAAGAAACGGGTTTCAGATTCTGAAACCGTTGCGGAAAGCTCAGACCCAATGCCGCAGAATACAGACTCATCAGTATCTTCCTCTGCCATGAGGTGACGAACGGCTTGGAGGCTCTTCACGTTGAAACAGATGCAGCAATGGCAACACCTTTGTAGGATAGTGCATCTCAATGAAAGATGTTTCAGGTTTCTGGTCGCCTGTATATGACGTGCGTTGCGGTACGTATGCAGTCCAGGGGTTCCTTGGTTCTCTCAAGGTGTTCCATCGTCTGCTAAGTGCAGGCAAGCTGCGACTGGCAGCTTCTACATGAGAACGGGTGACACGATGATGCTGGATACATCTATGCAAACATACCACTTTTACGAAACACATTCAGAACAGGAGAGCCACCTGATATGCTCTTATACAGGCAGTTCACCGGCAGTGACCACTGGTGTGTGCAACCACGCCACGCCGTGAAGTTGAATTTCCCGCAAACATCTGCGGGAGATTGCTACACTGCGTCTGTAAAGGGGAGGTGTTCTTTCTATCCAAAGACGCTGCTCCCTTCTCTGCCTTGATTTTTCCTTTTCCCTTTATTATCGCTACCTCGGCGGCGGCGCCGCTGCTTTCTCATGTTTCTAGGAGTGGGCCCCACCCGTTCGCGCTTGCAAGCCGGACCCGCCCGCCCGGCACCACGACAACTGTTAGCGGATCCCTGAAACTTTGATCATATTTTTGCTTTCACATTTTACTTTCATGGTTCAACAGCAGCAGCAGCAGCAGCAGCAGCTATTGCTCTAGATGCGCCGCCTGGGGGTATTCAAGGAGGTTAGTAACATACGCATTCTTTATGGTTTCTGCATCCAGAAGAAGGGGCTTTGTTGCGCTTGCAGTCCTGCACTATTAGTCGCTACGATATGCGCTGCCACTCACAGTGCGCCAGC
>NW_013570930.1:636-3421 GCF_000499745.2 Eimeria mitis | reverse complement strand
TATATATATATATATATATATATATATATATATATATATATATATATATATATATATATATATTTCTACTCGCTTGCATGCTTGCTACTGAATGCCATGCTGCCTCCTCCCTCTCCGGCCACAGGCCCTCGGGCCGCTGGGCTCAGGCTGCTTGGGGGATGCAAAGGAAATCAGATTCTCTTTGGAAAAAGTTATTTCAAGTATTTTGACAGTATTGTATTCCGCGACAGTCGCTGAATAAGTTCGAGGCCTCTCGCTATATATATGCACCAACAATGAAAATAATTGTTGAATTCTTCCTTTTGTCGCAGTAGCCAGCATGCAAACAAATAGAAATACATGCATTAACCACCAACCAGCTCCATACAGACTGTGTTACGAGCAGCATCCCACCTACTACAGCTGCTGCGGCATGCTGACGCCAACACCAACCAGCTTTCTGCATAGTTTCTTGGTTGTCTCCCTGCAATGAAATACGAGAATAACCTTGGAAATAAAGGATTATAATTATGTTTTTTATTTATTTATTTGTTTGAATACATCTCTCCTGCATGAGAGAAGACGGAAGAGGAATTCTGGCGTCAGATGCTAGCGGGGCTCTGTGCCTTCTGTGGGCGTGGGCTCTTGTCGGTGTCTGGTTGGTTGTGTTGTTTGTGTCTGTCTATACGTGGAAATCCCGTTAAGTTTGGGTAAATACATTATGAAAAATACAAACCTTTTGTTTTAAAACATTGATCAATAGAAAAAGGTGCCTGGCTCTGTGTTGCTACTGCTGAGGGGGTGCCGCCGCGCCACCTCCTGCATAGGAACTGAAGGCGCCCGCAGTGGCCTGGGTGAGTAGCGGGTGCAAGACAGGCTTAGTTTGTTGCATGTATTGATGAAATGAGCTTTAAATTTGTTGTTTTCCTCTCCAAGGATTTCAAGAGGGAGTAGTGGTGGTCTACGGCTCACTGGGGCGCAGCAGCTTTCTCTCTCTCTCTCTCCCTCTCTGTCGCTCTCTCTCCTCTCAGCCTACCAGCCCCCATAGATTTCGGGGTGCCTGGGGCCGCTTGAGCTGCTCCTGCTGCTGCTCTAGCTCGGGCCTTGACCCGAGCATGTCTGCAGCCGTCCACCTGCATTGCTGCTGCCTGTAGATCGCTCTCTGTGCGTCCGGGTTGCTGCTGTCCATACACCCCAACAAACCCACCCGTATCCGCTTATCCGCCCCTTCCGCCTCACTTTATAAATACCGCGTCTGTACTCAGTATGTCACCTCAACACCTCAAACCTTCTCTCCCCCCGGGGGCCCCTGCAGGCCGCTGGCACGGCGGCCGCCATGGGGGGGGCCTCAAGCACCAGGTGTGGAAGCCGCAGACTCCGAAGCAGCACAAGCAGGAGCAGCAGCAGCAGCAGCAGCAACAGCAGCATAAGCAGCAACAACAACAACAACAGCAGCAGCAGCAGAAACGAACGGAAGAGGCTCCTGCTGCAGCAGCTGCAGCAGCAGCATCAACTGAACAACACCCACCAGAGGCAGTGTCTATAGGCGAGCTTGACTTTGGTCCCCCCGCAGATCTTTGCCTGAATGAAGGCGCCTTTCCTCCTCAGTTGCTGCAGCAGACAGTTACTTTGGCCGGCACCACTGCTGCTGCTGCTGCTGCTGCTGCTGCTAAGGCAACACCCAAGCTCCCGCAGCAGCAGCAGCAGCCGAGCTTTTGCTTGCCGCCTCCCGCCGCCGATGAGCGCTGCAGCAGCAGCCCTCAAGGGAAACAACGTGAGCAGATAGCAGACGCGGTGTGGCCCCCTCTGTCCAAGGCAGCAGCTCTAGGGAAGAGGGGGAACAGCCGGGGTTACGCGCACCAGCAGCAGCAGCAACAGCAGCAGCAGCAGCAGCAGCAGCAGCAGCAGACGGCCAAAGAAGCAGCAGACAGTGATGCCTCGTTCGGCTGCGAAGCCTCTCGTTCTGTTAACAGCCCGCCTGCATGCAGGGCCCCTCCATCTTCCCCCGCGTCTGCTGCTCCAGTGGACGCAGAAACGGGTTCGGAGCGTGGTTCAGCAGCAGCAGCAGCAGCTGCAGCAGCAGCAGCAGCTGCTGCTGCTGCAGCAGCAGCAGCAGCAGAAACAGCAGCAGCAGCAGCAGGTGTTCGTGCTCCCCCTGGCCTCAGCGGCCCAGATGTTCAGAGCGCGCTGCTGCGGGCCTCTTTCTTAGGCCGCACAGATATAGTTAAGCTCTGTCTAGAGCGGGGGGCTTCTCCTGCTGCAGCAGATGCTATTGGGCGTACCCCGCTTCACTATGCTGCAGCAACAGGAGTGGCTCAGGCGGTGTCGTTGCTGCTGCAGTATGCAGCCAAGTCAGAAGACAACAACAACCAGCAGCAGCAGCAGCAGCAGCAGCAGAAACAGAAACAGCAGCAGCAGCAGCAGCAGCAAGGGTGTGGGGGTCTTGCTGCTCTCGTTGATATGCCTGATAAGAAACGATGGACGCCGCTGCTGATAGCTGTAACAAAAGAACACGAGCCCTGCGTTCGGCTGCTGCTGCATGCAGGCGCGAACCCCAAGCGTCTGCTGTGTCACCGCTGCGCTCCCTGCAGGGGCCACAGCAGCAACGCAGCAGCAAAAGAAAATACAGAAACCCCAGCTGCTGCTGCTGCTGCTGCTGCTGCTGCTGCAGCGGGGACGGAGACTGCTGCAGCAGATGCTGCAGCAGAAACGAACACGCCGGCAGATAGCCGAGATCCTTCCGCCCATGAAATAACACAGATAGGGGGCAGCAGCAGCGCCCCCAATGACAGCAGCAGCAGCAGCA
>NW_013570930.1:332-504 GCF_000499745.2 Eimeria mitis | reverse complement strand
TTTTTTTTTTTTTTTTTTTTTTTTTTTTTTTTTTTTTTTTTTTTTTTTTTTTATTTGTTGTTTTGTTTTTGTTTCTTATGCTGCTCTTCTCTCTTCCTTTTTATTGTTTGTTGTTTTTTTTGTTTCTTCTGTTTCTTTCTTTTCTCCTTTCAGCAGCAGCTAGCTACTGTGC
>NW_013570930.1:0-232 GCF_000499745.2 Eimeria mitis | reverse complement strand
TTTTTTTTTTTTTTTTTTTTTTTTTTTTTTTTTTTTTTTTTTTTTTTTTTTTTTTTTTTTTTGTTCTGCTGCTCTTCTCTCTTCCTTTTTATTGTTTGTTGTTTTTTTTTTGTTTCTTCTGTTTCTTTTTTTTCTCCTTTCAGCAGCAGCTAGCTACTGTGTGCTGCAGCTAGCTAGCCGCAACCATCTACAGCTAGCCACAGCTAGCTACAGTGAACGGGCGCACAGAGTG
>NW_013570929.1:27091-27341 GCF_000499745.2 Eimeria mitis | reverse complement strand
AGATATGTATTATAAATATAAACACAAATTAACACTTTGAGGCAGGGAAGCAGCAGCAGCAGCAGCAGCAGCAACAGCAGCAGCAGCAGCAGAAGCAACAGCAGCAGCAGCAATAGCAGCAGCAGCAGGCGGGCAGCAAGCAAACGAAGAAAAACAAAAAGCAGAAGCAGAAATAAAAAGAAAAAAAATATAAAGAAAAACAACAGAAAAAAGAATAAAAAAACAAAAAAAAAAGAAAAATAATAAAAAG
>NW_013570929.1:26398-26991 GCF_000499745.2 Eimeria mitis | reverse complement strand
TATATATATATATATATATATATATATATATATATATATATATATATATATATATATGTATGTATAAACATATAAAATAAATACAAGTGCAGATATGTATTATAAATATAAACACAAATTAACACTTTGAGGCAGGGAAGCAGCAGCAGCAGCAGCAGCAACAGCAGCAGCAGCAGCAGCAGCAGCAACAGCAGCAGCATCAGGCGGGCAGCAAGCAAACGAAGAAAAACAAAAAGTAGAAGCAGAAATAAAAAGAAAAAAAAAGATATAAAGAAAAACAACAGAAAAAAGAAGAAAAAAAAACAAAAAAAAAGAAAAAAAACAAAAAAAAATAAAAAAAATAAAAAAATAAAAAAAAAGAAGACAGACTCGTGTTGTATATCTGTTAGCTGCCTCAGCAGACGGAGCTCTCTCTCAACATCCCGGCTATCACGCCTGCAGCCACACAAACCCTAAACCCTAAACCCTAAACCCTAAACCCTAAACCCTAAACCCTAAACCCTAAGCCCTAGACCCTAAACCCTAAACCCTAAACCCTAAACACTAAGCACTGAACCCTAAACCCTAAACACTAAGCACTAAACCCGAGCCCC
>NW_013570929.1:26042-26298 GCF_000499745.2 Eimeria mitis | reverse complement strand
AAACCCTAAACCCTAAACCCTAAACCCTAAACCCTAAACCCTAGACCCTAAACCCTAGACCCTAAACCCTTAACACTAAGCACTGAACCCTAAACCCTAAACACTAAGCGCTAAACCCTAGCCCTCCGCCATTAAAGTTTAACTCTAAACCCTAAACCCTAAACCCTAAACCCTAGTAGACCCTCAACTGAACCCTAAACCCTAAACCCTAAACCCTAGAGAAAGATAGCTAATGCACCTTTCCTTTGTTGGTTCG
>NW_013570929.1:25484-25942 GCF_000499745.2 Eimeria mitis | reverse complement strand
ACCCTAAACCCTAAACCCTAAACCCTAGTAGACCCTCAACTGAACCCTAAACCCTAAACCCTAAACCCTAAACCCTAGATAGCTAATGCACCTTTCCTTTGTTGGTTCTGCGGCAGTGGTTCTGTCTGTTTCTTTTTGATGGATCCCGTCAGCCTCCTCGCCTTGCTGCTGCCTTTCTTGCTGCTGCTGCTGCTGCTGCTGCTGCTGCTGCTGCTGCTGCTGTATAGAAGACAAGGGTTCATCACCTTCTGCTGCTTCTGCTGGTGCCTCCGGCTGTCTCTGCTTCATTTGCATCTGCGTATGCTGCGCCCTCTCCTCCTGCATCCACAACAAACCCTAAACCCTAAACCCTAAACCCTAAACCCTAAACCCTAAACCCTAAAGTGGAGTTGACAGCTATCCATGCCTCGGGAGTATCTTTTGCGGGGTTTATAAAAGCAAATAAAATAAAAAAAAAA
>NW_013570929.1:24965-25384 GCF_000499745.2 Eimeria mitis | reverse complement strand
TGCTGCTGCTGCTGCTGCTGCTGCTGCTGTATAGAAGACAAGGGTTCATCACCTTCTGCTGCTTCTGCTGCTGCCTCCGGCTGTCTCTGCTTCATTTGCATCTGCGTATGCTGCGCCCTCTCCTCCTACATAAACACCAAACCCTAAACCCTAAACCCTAAACCCCAAACCCTAAACCCTAAACCCTAAACCCTAAAAGCTAAAGTGGAGTTGACAGCTCTCCATGCCTCGGGAGTATCTTTTGCAGGGTTTATAAAAGCAAATAAAAAAATAAAAAAAAACTAAATAAAATAAATAAAATAAATAAAATAAATAAATAAAATAAACAAAATAAATAAAATAAAATAAAATAAATAAAAGAAGTAAAATAAAATAAATAAATAAAAAATACCTGCAACAAGGAGATGCTCTGCCGCAGG
>NW_013570929.1:24598-24865 GCF_000499745.2 Eimeria mitis | reverse complement strand
TTGCTTTCTCTCCTCGTTTTTTTTGTTGTTTGTTTGTATTTATTTATTTATTTTATTTTGTTTTCTTTTTAATGATTTATTTATTTTAATTTATTTATTTATTTTATTTTGTTTTTTTTTTTTTTTATTTTATGTATCAGCAAGTATAGAGGCGATGACGAAGCAGGTGGAGCTGCTGAGAGAAGAAGAAGAGTCGCTGCGGCAGAGCATCTCCTTGTTGCAGGTATCTTTTTTTTTTATTTATTTTATTTTATTTTATTTATTTTG
>NW_013570929.1:24261-24498 GCF_000499745.2 Eimeria mitis | reverse complement strand
CTCTTCTTCTTCTCTCAGCAGCTCCACCTGCTTCGTCATCGCCTCTATACTTGCTGATACATAAAATAAACATAAAAAAAAAGACAAAATAAAATAAATAAATAAATTAAAATAAATAAATCATAAAAAAGAAAACAAAATAAAATAAATAAATAAATACAAACAAACAACAAAAAAAACGAGGAGAGAAAGCAAAAAAAAAAAACTAACAAGCAGACAGCTGCTGCTCCTGCTCCT
>NW_013570929.1:23578-24215 GCF_000499745.2 Eimeria mitis | reverse complement strand
TGTTGCTGCTGCTGCTGTTTGTATTTTACCTGTTTTGCGTAGGGTTTCTGCTTCAGCCTCGGCATCTTCTGCTGCAGCAGCAGGAGCAGCACCAGTTGCTGCTGCTGCTGCAGTGTCTTCGTCTTCTTTTTTTTTGTCTTGAGCTGCTGCATGTTTCCCAGCAACAGCAGCAAGAGAGATGCTGGGTTCTGCTGCAGCCTCTGCTGCTCCGGGTGTGGCAGCAGCTGTGCAGCAGGCACCATAGAAACGCAGCGGCTCCACAGCAGCAAAATGGGGGGGACGTCTCGGTGAGAAGAAACCTCCAACCACTGACGGATCTGCATACATAAAGCCTAAACCCTAAACCCTAAACCCTAAACCCTAAGCCCTAAACCCTCAACCAGCGGGGGTGGCTCAGCGGTCCCCACAGCTCCCAACGAGCGGAAAAGAAAACCCGGGGGCCCCCTGGGGGCCCCATGGGGCCCCCGGGGGCCCCTACAATGAAAAAAAATGAAAAAGAAAAAAGAAAAAGAAAAAGAAGAAAAGGAAAAAGAAGAAGGAGATGAAATTCCGCCACCACCACAACAAAAGAACAAACAAAATAAGTAAAAAACAAAAAATAAATAAACCTAAACCAAACAAATAAATAAAATAAAAA
>NW_013570929.1:23317-23478 GCF_000499745.2 Eimeria mitis | reverse complement strand
AAAAAAAAAAAAAAAAAAAAAAAAAAAAAAAAAAAAAAAATAAAAAGAAAATAAAAAAAAAAAATAAAAAAAAATAAAAAGAAAATAAAAAAAAAATAAAAAAAAATAAACAAACCTGTTCTCTCATGGCTGCATCTGTGGTAGCATAGAACTTCATTCCT
>NW_013570929.1:22172-22436 GCF_000499745.2 Eimeria mitis | reverse complement strand
GTGAGGCTTTCTACCCCCTCCCATAACAACTCTCTGTCTTCGCGCTGAATGTGGTTTATGTGGTGTCTTTGGACACACACAGCAGCAGCAGCAGCAGCAGCAGCAACAGCAGCAACAGCAGCGGCAGCAGGAGAAAGAGGAGCAGTAGCAGCAACGGAGGAGGAGGAGGAGCAGCAGCAGCGGCAGCAGCAGCAGCAGCAGCAGCAGCAGGATTAAGAGTATATACACTGCTTCGGGCTGTAGATAAAGATGCTTCATACTATT
>NW_013570929.1:19088-19847 GCF_000499745.2 Eimeria mitis | reverse complement strand
AGAGGCGGAGAGCTACGGGTATAAGGAGCTCTTATAAACCACATAAAAAAATAAATAAATAAGATAAAGAGATAAAACAAAAAAATAAAAAGACAAAATAAATAAACAAATAAATAAATAAATAAATAAATAAATATATTTACTTTTCTTGAAACGTAGAAGGCAGCATATTAGGGAAGAGGCGGAGAGCTACGGGTATAAGGAGCTCTTATAAACCACATAAAAAAATAAATAAATAAGATAAAGAAATAAAACAAAAAACTAAATAAATATAATTTATTTATTTATTTATTTATTTATTTATTTATTTATTTATTTGTTTACTTTTCTTGAAACGTAGAAGGCAGCATATTAGGGAAGAGGCGGAGAGCTACGGGTATAAGAAGCTCTTATAAACCACATAAAAAAATAAATAAATAAGATAAAGAGATAAAACAAAAAACTAAATAAATATAATTTATTTATTTATTTATTTATTTATTTATTTATTTGTTTATTTATTTACTTTTCTTGAAACGTAGAAGGCAGCATATTGGGGAAGAGGCGGAGAGCTACGGGTATAAGGAGCTCTCCTAAGGGAACGATAATCAATAAAGAGAAAGGAATCAGCTTCAGAGCGTCTGCTGTTGTACGCACCTAAACAAAATAAATAAATAAATAAATAAATAAATAAATAAATAAATAAATAAATTAATTTATTTTATTTGTTTGTTTGTTTGTTTGTTTTTATTTTTATTTATTTATAAACACGCTAAGAAA
>NW_013570929.1:15242-16777 GCF_000499745.2 Eimeria mitis | reverse complement strand
CTATATATATATATATATATATATATATATATATATATATATATATATAACGTAAATAAATAAATAAATAAAATAAACAAGAAAAAATAAATGAGGTAATTAGCTATACATAAAAAAATATAAAAATAAAAAAAAATTAATATAATTTAATGAAATAAAAATAATTTAATTAGTAATTTAAATAAATATAAAATAAATAAAAAAAAAAATAATAAATAAATAAATAAATAAATAAATAAATAAATAAATAAATAAATACAAATAAATGAAATAACAAACACAAATAAATTTAATTATATAAATAAAAATAAATTAAACAAAAAAAGAATTAAACAGAAACAGACAAACAAATAATATTAAATAAACAAAACAAAAACAAACAAAAAAAATAAAAAAAATAAATTTATTTTTATCTATCAACACAGAAACCACCGCTTCATCTTTCTCTCTAGGGTTTAGGGTTTAGGGTTTAGGGTTTAGGGTTTAGGGTTTACCGCCAGAGGAGTTTGAGTAGTTTCTGTGTAATTTTTTTAATTTGTTTTGCTGCTGTTTTTATAAACCCTGTCTTTGCTGCTGAACCCCGGGGGGCCCCCCGGGGGCCCCCCCCCACCCCTGCTGCTGGTCTCCTGTGGGGCCCCTTCGGCTCCTCTTGCTTGTGCTGGTGCTGCTGCTGCTGCTGCTGCTGCTGCTGCTGCTGCTGCTTGGGTGGGTGGGGAGATGCTGTGCTCTCAGATGGGGTTGAAGAGGGGCTCCGGGTTTGTGCTGCTGCTGCTGCTGCTGGTTCTGTTGCTGCTGCTGCTGCTGCTGCTGCTGCTGCTGCTGCTGCACTGCTTAGGAAGCGATATTGGTTGTTAGAGACGGATGACAAGCAAAATAAAAACTGCTGTTGCTGCTGCTGCTGCTGCAGTAGTTGCTGCAGCACGTGCTGCTGCTGGTGCTGCTGCTGCTGCAGCTGAGAGTGCCGCTGCAGCTGCAGCAGCATCTGAGTAGCTCCCCGCTCAACATGCCTGCTGCTGCTTCCTGCTGCAGTTGCTGCTGCTGTTGCTGCTGCTGCTGCTGTTGCTGCAGCAGCAGAGAGAGGCAACAAATGCTGCTGCTGCAGCGAAGAGTAATAGAAGCGCTGCAGTCTGCTGCTGGGGGCCCTGCTGCTGCTGCTAACACCCCAACCAGCTGTCAGTACCTGCTGCTGCAGGGGCCCTAGGGGGCCCCCTGGGGGGGCCCCATGAAGGGGGCCCCCGGGGGCCCCCTGAAGGGGCCCCCTACTTCGGGGTGTGTATAACTCGCACGGAGCTGCTAGGGCTCTGACTAGGGGTGGCAGCGGCGCTGCTGCTGCTGCTGCTGCTGCTGCTGTTGTTGCTGCTGCTGTTGCTGCTGTTGCTGCTGCTGCTGTTGCTGCAGCTTGGGAGGGTCGCGGTGTTGCAGTTGAGCCAGTGACAGCTGTTGCTGCTGCTGCTGCTGCTGCTGCTGTTGCTGCTGCTGCTGCTGCTGCTGCTGCTGCCCTGCCGCCGCAGGCGAGGGCTGAGTTCATTGTGTTA
>NW_013570929.1:14774-14983 GCF_000499745.2 Eimeria mitis | reverse complement strand
GCTGCTGCTGCTGTTTCTGCTGCTGCTGCTGCTGCTGCTCTGCAGCCGCTGCTGCTGCTGCTGCTGCTGCAAGGAAGGATTCGTGTTGCATGCAGCTGCTGCAGCAAGCGCTAAAAACAAGAAATAAATAAAAATAAAATAAAATAATTATTTATTTTTATTTATTTTATTATATTTGCAAACGAATCTCAACAAAAAACAACAAACAG
>NW_013570929.1:13305-14086 GCF_000499745.2 Eimeria mitis | reverse complement strand
AGCAGCAGCAGCAGCTAGCATCCAGTAGACAGAGGCGGTGTTGTTTTTTTTTTTTTTATCCTCTCATCAGCATCAACTCTTTATTTGTGTCTGACCATCTCATGCTTAAACCCTAAACCCTAAACCCTAAACCCTAAACCCTAAACCCTAGGGTGTTATGAGCGGTAACCCTATGCCTAAGCCTGGAGACTGTGTGTGGGCGTAAACCCTAAACCCTAAACCCTAAACCCTAAACCCTAGAGAAGGGTTTGTGTCTCATGCATGCATGCATGCATGCATGCATGCATGCATGCATGCATGCATGCAAAGAACAGCAAGAATTAAAAAGAGAGAAATTCCCGCGGTGTTTATTTTGTGTGTGTTTATAGACCCGAGGTGCGCATACACCCCAAAGGTGCGCATACACCCCAAAGGTGCGCATACACCTCAGCGGGGCCCACCCCACACACCTGAAGGTTTATATTAACTCCACCTGGGATCGGATCCCCAACCCCATGGGGGGTCATCGGCCATCCTCGCCACCCTCACACACAGACGGGGATCGCACCCCACACGCCTGGGATCCGATCCCAGCCAGCTGGGATCGCACCCCACATGCTGGGGATCGCACCCCACATGCTGGGGATCGCACCCCACATGCTGGGGATCGCACCCCACATGCTGGGGATCGAACCCCACACGCCTGGGTTCGGACCCCACATTGTTGGGATCGGACCCCACACGGCTGGGATCGGATCCCAGCCAGCTGGCTGGCTGGGATCGACCCCACACGCCTGGGATC
>NW_013570929.1:13039-13205 GCF_000499745.2 Eimeria mitis | reverse complement strand
GCTGGGATCGGATCCCAGCCAGCTGGCTGGCTGGGATCGACCCCACACGCCTGGGATCGGACCCCACACGCCTGCGGTAGGACCCCACACGGCTGCGGTAGGACCCCACACGGCTGCGGTAGGACCCCCATGGCTGGCTGGGATCGGACCCCACACGGCTGGGATC
>NW_013570929.1:10290-12427 GCF_000499745.2 Eimeria mitis | reverse complement strand
CTGCGCATGCAAACCGATCGGGGTGTATATGCCCCTTTATAAAATGCTGCTGCTGCTGCTGCTGCTGCTGTTGCTGCTGTTGCTGCTGCTGCTGTTGCTGCAGCTGCTTCAGCAGTTCGTCTGCTGCTGCAGCTGTGCTGCTCCAGCTAGCGTTGCTGCAGCAGCAGCTGCTGCTGCTGATGACGATGAAGGCAGAAAAAAATGATGCTTGAGCAACTTTGCTGCTGCTGCTGCTGCTGCTGCTGCTGCTGCTGCAGTTGCTGCTGCTGCTGCAGCAACCTCTGCTCCTGCAGCTGCTGTTGCTCTCGCATATGCATTCGCGCTGCTGCTGCTGCAGCTGCTACAGCTGCTGCTGGCGCTGCTGCTGATGACGCTCATCTTGGCACAGGCGGTGCTGCTTTAGTCGCTGCTGCTGCTGCTGCTGCTGCTGCTGTCATTGCTGCTGCTGCTGCTGTCGCTGCTGCTGCTGCTGCTGCTGCGCAGCGCTGCTGCTGCGACAGCTGACCTTTGTTTGCGTTTTTGCTGCTGCTGCTGTCGCTGCTGGTGATGCTGCGGTGCGCGCTGCAGTGCAGCTGCTGAGCTTGCTGCTGCTGCTGCTGCTGCTGCTCTTCTAGTGCTGCTGCTGCTGCTGCTGCTGCCCTAGTTCGTGCTGCTGCGGCTGCTGCTGTCATTGTTGTTTTTGTTGCTGCTGCTGCTGTTAGCGCTGCAGCTACGACTACTCACCTTCTTGCTGCAGGTGCTGCTGCTGATGTAAGCGCTGCTGCTGCTGCTGCTGCTGCTGCTGCTGCCACTTCTGCTGCTGCTTTTGCAGTAGCTGGCATTGCTGCTGCGCTGCTGCTGCTGCTGCTGCTGCTGCTGCGCTGTTGCTGCTGCACCTGCTGCTGCTGCACCTGCTGCTGCGCTGCTGCCGCGGGCTAGGGGCCTTCGGGCCCACTGGATTGCTGCAGCCAGCAGGTTGCTGCATTTGCTTTTGCTGCAGCAGCTGCTGCACTGCTGCTGCGCTGCTGCTGCTGCTGCTGCTGCTGCGCTGCTGCAGCAGCGCAGCTGCTGCTCGAGGCGCTGCTACATACAGTGCGGCTGCTGTTGCTGCTGCTGCTCGCGTTGCAGCTAGAGTGCTGCTGCTGCTGTTGCTGCTGCTGCTGCTGCTGCTGCTGCTGAGTTGTTACTTGTTTCGCTGCTTGGGGTGTATGTATGCCGTTAGTGCTGCAGCAGTTGGTGTTGCTGCAGCAGCAACTGCTGCTGTTTATGGATGTGCTTCTGCTTAAGCTGCTGCTGCTGCTGCTGTTGCTGCTGTCGCACATGATGCTGCTGCATTTGCTGCTGTTGCTGCTGCTGCTGCTGCTGCTGCTGCTGGAAACTGATTGCTGCGGTTTCTGCTGCTGCCGTTTCAACTGCAGCTTGTCTATCTACTGTTGCTGCTGTTGCTGCTGTTGCTGCTGTTGCTGCTGTTGCTGCTGTTGCTGCTGCTCCTCTTAATATACTATTTCTTCTTTGTGCTCGCTTCAACCTATCGCAGATTGCTGCTGCTTCTAGCCTGAGGCAGCGGCTGATGCAGCGAGCAGCAACAACATCCTGATGCATCTGCTGCCGTATTTGCTGCAGCTGCTGCAGCACTTGCTGCTGCTGCTGCACCTGCTGCTGCTGCTGCTCTTGCTGCTGTTGCTGCACTTGCTGCTGCTGCTGCTGCACTTGCTGCTGCACTTGCTGCTGCTGCTGCTGCTGCTGCTGCTGACGCTCTGCTTCTGCTGCTTCCTCACTCCCACCAAAAGACAAACGGCTAAACTCAACGCTCAGCTGCTGCAGCCGCTGCCTCAGTTTCTGCTGCGCTGCTGCTGCCTGCAGCACATCAGCACGACTTGCTGCTACTTGCTGCTGCATCTGCAGCAGCAACTCATGGTGGTTTTGTTGCTGCTGTCTTATATTACTTATGCTGCTCTTTATCTCACATTCAAAAGCATCTTGCTGCTGCTGCTGCTGCTGTTGCTGCTGCTGCTGTTGCTGCTGCTGCTGCTGCTGCTGCTGCTGCTGCTTGGATACAGCTCTGAGTATATGAGCTGTATCCCACATCTGCGCTTGCTGCTGCAGCAGTATCTGCTGCAGCAGCAGCAGCTGCTGCAGATGCTCCTGCTGCTTCGTC
>NW_013570929.1:9855-10190 GCF_000499745.2 Eimeria mitis | reverse complement strand
GCTGCTGCTGCTGTTGCTGCTGCTGCTGCTGCTGCTGCTGCTGCTGCTTGGATACAGCTCTGAGTATATGTGCTGTATCCCACATCTGCGCTTGCTGCTGCAGCAGTATCTGCTGCAGCAGCAGCAGCTGCTGCAGGTGCTCCTGCTGCTTCGTTGTTGTCTTTCCTTTTCTACACTGTATATCCCGCAGCAGCCGCAGCACAAGCTGCTCGACTCTTACTCTTTTTAATCTCTGCTGCAGCAGCAACTCAAGTGCTGCTTCTTGCTGCTGCGTTATACATACCCTGTTCTCTCCTTTCTCATGCTCCTGCTGCTGCTGCTCCTGCTGCTGATGC
>NW_013570929.1:7199-7438 GCF_000499745.2 Eimeria mitis | reverse complement strand
TGCTGCTGCTGCTGCTGCTGCTGCTGCTGCTGTCGTTCTTGCTCTTGTTGCAGTTGCTGCTGCAGCTGCTGCTGCAGTTGCTGCTGCAGCTGCTGCTGCAGCTGCTGCTTCGCTGTCGGTACTTTAAGGGGATCACCCAGGGGCTCCAGCGGGCCCACATCTCCACAGCTGCAGTACATGTTATCTTGCTGCTGGCAGCAGCAGCAGCAGCAGCAGCAGCAGCAGCAGCATCAGCTGCA
>NW_013570929.1:6961-7099 GCF_000499745.2 Eimeria mitis | reverse complement strand
TTCTTTTTTTTATATAAAATATTAAACATTTTCATAAATAAATATAAATTAATTATATTTAAATAGAAAATGAAACAAAAACATGAACCAGGAAGCACAAACACCCCCTATACCTCGATAAACCCTAAACCCTAAACC